>NC_068427.1:55564686-55589686 GCF_023373465.1 Oncorhynchus keta
ACATAGAGGCTGTGTGGTTTTCAGATTGGGGCTTAAAGGTGTCATCTCTGGTGTCTCGTAGGACATAGAGGCTGTGTGGTTTTCAGACCTTTAACCGGTTAAAGGTGTCATCTCTGGTGTCTCGTAGGACATAGAGGCTGTGTGGTTTTCAGACCTTTAACCGGTTAAAGGTGTCATCTCTGGTGTCTCGTAGGTGAGGACCTTAACATAGACATAGAGGCTGTGTGGGTTTTCAGACCTTTAACCGGTTAAAGGTGTCATCTCTGGTGTCTCGTAGGACATAGAGGCTGTGTGGTTTTCAGATTGGGGCTTAAAGGTGTCATCTCTGGTGTCTCGTAGGACATAGAGGCTGTGTGGTTTTCAGACCTTAACCGGTTAAAGGTGTCATCTCTGGTGTCTCGTAGGACATAGAGGCTGTGTGGTTTTCAGATTGGGGCTTAAAGGTGTCATCTCTGGTGTCTCGTGAGGACATAGAGGCTGTGTGGTTTTCAGACCTTTAACCGCTTAAAGGTGTCATCTCTGGTGCTAGGACATAGAGGCTGTGTGGTTTCAGATTGGGGCTTAAAGGTGTCATCTCTGGTGTCTCGTAGGACATAGAGGCTGTGTGGTTTTCAGATTGGGGCTTAAAGGTGTCATCTCCTGGTGTCTCGTAGGACATAGAGGCTGTGTGGTTTCAGATTGGGGCACCGGGTTAAAGGTGTCATCTCTGGTGTCTCGTAGGACATAGAGGCTGTGTGGTTTTCAGACCTTTAACCGGTTAAAGGTGTCATCTCTGGTGTCTCGTAGGACATAGAGGCTGTGTGGTTTTAGGGATAACATTCGGGCATCTAGTGGAAAACCTTCCCAGAAGAGTGGGGGCTGTTATAGCAGCAAAGGGGGGGACCAACTCCATATTAATACCCTTGATTTTGGAATGAGATGTTCGACAAGCAGGTGTCCACATACTTTTGGCCATGTACATGATCAGTAATAAATAAACACAACAAGGACACACAGACATTACAAGCAGCATATCATCAATGGAGTTTTTTAAAAAATGGTGAGAAGGATCTGCAGATATGCACAAACGTTCTGTTTTGGCCCTGGGTAAAATTAATCAGTCTGACATCGCACTGTGATGCTCCAGGCAGTTACTATGGAGGAGGTGGCTAGTGTTGGTGAAATCACTGTGATGCTCCAGGTACTGTGGCTAGTGGTGGTTATATCACTGTGATGCTCCAGGTACTGTGGCTAGTGTTGGTGAAATCACTGTGATGCTCCAGGTACTGTGACTAGTGGTGGTTATATCACTGTGATGCTCCAGGTACTGTGGCTAGTGGTGGTTATATCACTGTGATGCTCCAGGTACTGTGGCTAGTGGTGGTTATATCACTGTGATGCTCCAGGTACTGTGGCTAGTGGTGGTTATATCACTGTGATGCTCCAGGTACTGTGGCTAGTGGTGGTTATATCACTGTGATGCTCCAGGTACTGTGGCTAGTGGTGGTTATATCACTGTGATGCTCCAGGTACTGTGGCTAGTGGTGGTTATATCACTGTGATGCTCCAGGTACTGTGGCTAGTGGTGGTTATATTACTGTGACTAGTGGTGGTTATATTACTGTGACTAGTGGTGGTTATATTACTGTGGCTAGTGGTGGTTATATCACTGTGACTAGTGGTGGTTATATCACTGTGGCTAGTGTTGGTGAAATCACTGTGATGCTCCAGGTACTGTGGCTAGTGGTGGTTATATCACTGTGGCTAGTGGTGGTTATATCACTGTGACTAGTGGTGGTTATATCACTGTGACTAGTGGTGGTTATATCACTGTGACTAGTGGTGGTTATATCACTGTGACTAGTGGTGGTTATATCACTGTGACTAGTGGTGGTTATATCACTGTAACTAGTGGTGGTTATATCACTATAACTAATGGTGGTTATATCACTGTGACTAGTGGTGGTTATATCACTGTGACTAGTGGTGGTTATATCACTGTGACTAGTGGTGGTTATATCACTGTGACTAGTGGTGGTTATATCACTGTGACTAGTGGTGGTTATATCACTGTGACTAGTGGTGGTTATATCACTGTAACTAGTGGTGGTTATATCACTATAATTAATGGTGGTTATATCACTGTGACTAGTGGTGGTTATATCACTGTGACTAGTGGTGGTTATATCACTGTAACTAGTGGTGGTTATATCACTGTGACTAGTGGTGGTTATATCACTGTGACTAGTGGTGGTTATATCACTGTGATGCTCCAGGTACTGTGACTAGTGGTGGTTATATCACTGTGATGCTCCAGGTACTGTGGCTAGTGGTGGTTATATTACTGTGACTAGTGGTGGTTATATTACTGTGACTAGTGGTGGTTATATTACTGTGACTAGTGGTGGTTATATTACTGTGGCTAGTGGTGGTTATATTACTGTGACTAGTGGTGGTTATATCACTGTGACTAGTGGTGGTTATATCACTGTGACTAGTGGTGGTTATATCACTGTGACTAGTGGTGGTTATATCACTGTGACTAGTGGTGGTTATATCACTGTGACTAGTGGTGGTTATATCACTGTGACTAGTGGTGGTTATATCACTGTGACTAGTGGTGGTTATATCACTGTGACTAGTGGTGGTTATATCACTGTGACTAGTGGTGGTTATATCACGGTGACTAGTGGTGGTTATATCACGGTGGCTAGTGGTGGTTATATCACTGTGGCTAGTGGTGGTTATATCACTGTGGCTAGTGGTGGTTATATCACTGTGACTAGTGGTGGTTATATCACTGTGACTAGTGGTGGTTATATCACTGTGACTAGTGGTGGTTATATCACTGTGACTAGTGGTGGTTATATCACTGTGACTAGTGGTGGTTATATCACTGTGGCTAGTGGTGGTTATATCACTGTGACTAGTGGTGGTTATATCACTGTGACACTCCAGGTACTGTGGAGGAGGTGACTAGTGGTGGTTATATCACTGTGACTAGTGGTGGTTATATCACTGTGACTAGTGGTGGTTATATCACTGTGACTAGTGGTGGTTATATCACTGTGACTAGTGGTGGTTATATCACTGTGACTAGTGGTGGTTATATCACTGTGACTAGTGGTGGTTATATCACTGATGCACTCCAGGTACTGTGGAGGAGGTGACTAGTGGTGGTTATATCACTGTGACTAGTGGTGGTTATATCACTGTGACTAGTGGTGGTTATATCACTGTGACACTCCAGGTACTGTGGAGGAGGTGACTAGTGGTGGTTATATCACTGTGACTAGTGGTGGTTATATCACTGTGACTAGTGGTGGTTATATCACTGTGACTAGTGGTGGTTATATCACTGTGACTAGTGGTGGTTATATCACTGTGACTAGTGGTGGTTATATCACTGTGACTAGTGGTGGTTATATCACTGTGATGCTCCAGGTACTGTGGAGGAGGTGGCTAGTGGTGGTTATATCACTGTGACTAGTGGTGGTTATATCACTGTAACTAGTGTTGGTTATATCACTGTGACTAGTGGTGGTTATATCACTGTGACTAGTGGTGGTTATATCACTGTGACTAGTGGTGGTTATATCACTGTAACTAGTGGTGGTTATATCACTGTGACTAGTGGTGGTTATATCACTGTGACTAGTGGTGGTTATATCACTGTGACTAGTGGTGGTTATATCACTGTGACTAGTGGTGGTTATATCACTGTGACTAGTGGTGGTTATATCACTGTGACTAGTGGTGGTTATATCACTGTGACTAGTGGTGGTGGTTATATCACTGTGACTAGTGGTGGTGGTTATATCACTGTGACTAGTGGTGGTGGTTATATCACTGTGACTAGTGGTGGTGGTTATATCACTGTGACTAGTGGTGGTGGTTATATCACTGTGACTAGTGGTGGTGGTTATATCACTGTGACTAGTGGTGGTGGTTATATCACTGTGACTAGTGGTGGTGGTTATATCACTGTGACTAGTGGTGGTGGTTATATCACTGTGACTAGTGGTGGTTATATCACTGTGATACTCCAGGTACTGTGGCTAGTGGTGGTTATATCACTGTGACTAGTGGTGGTTATATCACTGTGACTGGTGGTGGTTATATCACTGTGACTGGTGGTGGTTATATCACTGTAACTAGTGGTGGTTATATCACTGTGACTAGTGGTGGTTATATCACTGTGATACTCCAGGTACTGTGGAGGATGTGACTAGTGGTGGTTATATCACTGTGACTAGTGGTGGTTATATCACTGTAACTAGTGGTGGTTATATCACTGTGACTAGTGGTGGTTATATCACTGTGACTAGTGGTGGTTATATCACTGTGACTAGTGGTGGTTATATCACTGTGACTAGTGGTGGTTATATCACTGTGACTAGTGGTGGTTATATCACTGTGACTAGTGGTGGTTATATCACTGTGACTAGTGGTGGTTATATCACTGTGACTAGTGGTGGTTATATCACTGTGATACTCCAGGTACTGTGGAGGAGGTGGCTAGTGGTGGTTATATCACTGTGACTAGTGGTGGTTATATCACTGTGATACCCAGGTACTGTGACTAGTGGTGGTTATATCACTGTGATACTCCAGGTACTGTGACTAGTGGTGGTTATATCACTGTGATACTCCAGGTACTGTGGAGGAGGTGGCTAGTGGTGGTTATATCACTGTGACTAGTGGTGGTTATATCACTGTGACTAGTGGTGGTTATATCACTGTGACTAGTGGTGGTTATATCACTGTGACTAGTGGTGGTTATATCACTGTGACTAGTGGTGGTTATATCACTGTGACTAGTGGTGGTTATATCACTGTGACTAGTGGTGGTTATATCACTGTGATGCTCCAGGTACTGTGACTAGTGGTGGTTATATCACTGTGACTAGTGGTGGTTATATCACTGTGACTAGTGGTGGTTATATCACTGTGACTAGTGGTGGTTATATCACTGTGATGCTCCAGGTACTGTGGCTAGTGGTGGTTATATCACTGTGATGCTCCAGGTACTGTGACTAGTGGTGGTTATATCACTGTGACTAGTGGTGGTTATATCACTGTGACTAGTGGTGGTTATATCACTGTGACTAGTGGTGGTTATATCACTGTGACTAGTGGTGGTTATATCACTGTGATGCTCCAGGTACTGTGGAGGAGGTGACTAGTGGTGGTTATATCACTGTGATACTCCAGGTACTGTGACTAGTGGTGGTTATATCACTGTGACTAGTGGTGGTTATATCACTGTGACTAGTGGTGGTTATATCACTGTGATGCTCCAGGTACTGTGGAGGAGGTGGCTAGTGGTGGTTATATCACTGTGACTAGTGGTGGTTATATCACTGTGACTAGTGGTGGTTATATCACTGTGACTAGTGGTGGTTATATCACTGTGACTAGTGGTGGTTATATCACTGTGACTAGTGGTGGTTATATCACTGTGACTAGTGGTGGTTATATCACTGTAACTAGTGGTGGTTATATCACTGTGACTAGTGGTGGTTATATCACTGTGACTAGTGGTGGTTATATCACTGTGACTAGTGGTGGTTATATCACTGTGACTAGTGGTGGTTATATCACTGTGACTAGTGGTGGTTATATCACTGTGACTAGTGGTGGTTATATCACTGTGACTAGTGGTGGTTATATCACTGTGACTAGTGGTGGTTATATCACTGTGACTAGTGTTGGTTATATCACTGTGACTAGTGGTGGTTATATCACTGTGACTAGTGGTGGTTATATCACTGTGACTAGTGGTGGTTATATCACTGTGACTAGTGGTGGTTATATCACTGTGACTAGTGGTGGTTATATCACTGTGACTAGTGGTGGTTATATCACTGTGACTAGTGGTGGTTATATCACTGTGACTAGTGGTGGTTATATCACTGTGACTAGTGGTGGTTATATCACTGTGACTAGTGGTGGTTATATCACTGTGACTAGTGGTGGTGGTTATATCACTGTGACTAGTGGTGGTGGTTATATCACTGTGACTAGTGGTGGTGGTTATATCACTGTGACTAGTGGTGGTGGTTATATCACTGTGACTAGTGGTGGTGGTTATATCACTGTGACTAGTGGTGGTGGTTATATCACTGTGACTAGTGGTGGTGGTTATATCACTGTGACTAGTGGTGGTGGTTATATCACTGTGACTAGTGGTGGTTATATCACTGTGACTAGTGGTGGTTATATCACTGTGATGCTCCAGGTACTGTGACTAGTGGTGGTTATATCACTGTGACTAGTGGTGGTTATATCACTGTGATACTCCAGGTACTGTGGAGGAGGTGACTAGTGGTGGTTATATCACTGTGACTAGTGGTGGTTATATCACTGTGACTAGTGGTGGTTATATCACTGTGACTAGTGGTGGTTATATCACTGTGACTAGTGGTGGTTATATCACTGTGACTAGTGGTGGTTATATCACTGTGATGCTCCAGGTACTGTGACTAGTGGTGGTTATATCACTGTGACTAGTGGTGGTTATATCACTGTGACTAGTGGTGGTTATATCACTGTGATACTCCAGGTACTGTGGAGGAGGTGACTAGTGGTGGTTATATCACTGTGACTAGTGGTGGTTATATCACTGTGACTAGTGGTGGTTATATCACTGTGACTAGTGGTGGTTATATCACTGTGACTAGTGGTGGTTATATCACTGTGACTAGTGGTGGTTATATCACTGTGATGCTCCAGGTACTGTGGCTAGTGGTGGTTATATCACTGTGATGCTCCAGGTACTGTGACTAGTGGTGGTTATATCACTGTGACTAGTGGTGGTTATATCACTGTGACTAGTGGTGGTTATATCACTGTGACTAGTGGTGGTTATATCACTGTGACTAGTGGTGGTTATATCACTGTGATACTCCAGGTACTGTGGAGGAGGAGACTAGTGTTGGTTATATCACTGTGACTAGTGGTGGTTATATCACTGTGACTAGTGGTGGTTATATCACTGTGACTAGTGGTGGTTATATCACTGTGACTAGTGGTGGTTATATCACTGTGACTAGTGGTGGTTATATCACTGTGACTAGTGGTGGTTATATCACTGTGACTAGTGGTGGTTATATCACTGTGACTAGTGGTGGTTATATCACTGTGACTAGTGGTGGTTATATCACTGTAACTAGTGGTGGTTATATCACTGTGACTAGTGGTGGTTATATCACTGTGACTAGTGGTGGTTATATCACTGTGACTAGTGGTGGTTATATCACTGTGACTAGTGGTGGTTATATCACTGTGACTAGTGGTGGTTATATCACTGTGACTAGTGGTGGTTATATCACTGTGACTAGTGGTGGTTATATCACTGTGACTAGTGGTGGTTATATCACTGTCACTAGTGGTGGTTATATCACTGTGACTAGTGGTGGTTATATCACTGTGACTAGTGGTGGTTATATCACTGTGACTAGTGGTGGTGGTTATATCACTGTGACTAGTGGTGGTGGTTATATCACTGTGACTAGTGGTGGTGGTTATATCACTGTGACTAGTGGTGGTTATATCACTGTGACTAGTGGTGGTTATATCACTGTGATACTCCAGGTACTGTGGCTAGTGGTGGTTATATCACTGTGACTGGTGGTGGTTATATCACTGTAACTAGTGGTGGTTATATCACTGTGACTAGTGGTGGTTATATCACCGTGATACTCCAGGTACTGTGGAGGATGTGACTAGTGGTGGTTATATCACTGTGACTAGTGGTGGTTATATCACTGTGACTAGTGGTGGTTATATCACTGTGACTAGTGGTGGTTATATCACTGTGACTAGTGGTGGTTATATCACTGTGAGTAGTGGTGGTTATATCACTGTGACTAGTGGTGGTTATATCACTGTGACTAGTGGTGGTTATATCACTGTGACTAGTGGTGGTTATATCACTGTGACTAGTGGTGGTTATATCACTGTGACTAGTGGTGGTTATATCACTGTGACTAGTGGTGGTTATATCACTGTGACTAGTGGTGGTTATATCACTGTAACTAGTGTTGGTTATATCACTGTGACTAGTGGTGGTTATATCACTGTGACTAGTGGTGGTTATATCACTGTGACTAATGGTGGTTATATCACTGTGACTAGTGGTGGTTATATCACTGTGACTAGTGGTGGTTATATCACTGTGACTAGTGGTGGTTATATCACTGTGACTAGTGGTGGTTATTTCACTGTGACTAGTGGTGGTTATATCACTGTGACTAGTGGTGGTTATATCACTGTGACTAGTGGTGGTTATATCACTGTGACTAGTGGTGGTGGTTATATCACTGTGACTAGTGGTGGTGGTTATATCACTGTGACTAGTGGTGGTGGTTATATCACTGTGACTAGTGGTGGTGGTTATATCACTGTGACTAGTGGTGGTGGTTATATCACTGTGACTAGTGGTGGTGGTTATATCACTGTGACTAGTGGTGGTGGTTATATCACTGTGACTAGTGGTGGTGGTTATATCACTGTGACTAGTGGTGGTGGTTATATCACTGTGACTAGTGGTGGTGGTTATATCACTGTGACTAGTGGTGGTTATATCACTGTGACTAGTGGTGGTTATATCACTGTGACTAGTGGTGGTTATATCACTGTGACTAGTGGTGGTTATATCACTGTGATACTCCAGGTACTGTGGAGGAGGTGACTAGTGGTGGTTATATCACTGTGACTAGTGGTGGTTATATCACTGTGACTAGTGGTGGTTATATCACTGTGACTAGTGGTGGTTATATCACTGTGACTAGTGGTGGTTATATCACTGTGACTAGTGGTGGTTATATCACTGTGATACTCCAGGTACTGTGGAGGAGGTGACTAGTGGTGGTTATATCACTGTGACTAGTGGTGGTTATATCACTGTGACTAGTGGTGGTTATATCACTGTGACTAGTGGTGGTTATATCACTGTGACTAGTGGTGGTTATATCACTGTGACTAGTGGTGGTTATATCACTGTGACTAGTGGTGGTTATATCACTGTGACTAGTGGTGGTTATATCACTGTGACTAGTGGTGGTTATATCACTGTGACTAGTGGTGGTTATATCACTGTGACTAGTGGTGTTATATCACTGTGACTAGTGGTGGTTATATCACTGTGACTAGTGGTGGTTATATCACTGTGACTAGTGGTGGTTATATCACTGTGACTAGTGGTGGTTATATCACTGTGACTAGTGGTGGTTATATCACTGTGACTAGTGGTGGTTATATCACTGTGACTAGTGGTGGTTATATCACTGTGACTAGTGGTGGTTATATCACTGTGACTAGTGGTGGTTATATCACTGTGACTAGTGGTGGTTATATCACTGTGACTAGTGGTGGTTATATCACTGTGACTAGTGGTGGTTATATCACTGTGACTAGTGGTGGTTATATCACTGTGACTAGTGGTGGTTATATCACTGTGACTAGTGGTGGTTATATCACTGTGACTAGTGGTGGTTATATCACTGTGGCTAGTGGTGGTTATATCACTGTGGCTAGTGGTGGTTATATCACTGTGACTAGTGGTGGTTATATCACTGTGACTAGTGGTGGTTATATCACTGTGACTAGTGGTGGTTATATCACTGTGGCTAGTGGTGGTTATATCACTGTGACTAGTGGTGGTTATATCACTGTGACTAGTGGTGGTTATATCACTGTGATATCCAGGTACTGTGGAGGAGGTGACTAGTGGTGGTTATATCACTGTGACTAGTGGTGGTTATATCACTGTGACTAGTGGTGGTTATATCACTGTGACTAGTGGTGGTTATATCACTGTGACTAGTGGTGGTTATATCACTGTGACTAGTGGTGGTTATATCACTGTGGCTAGTGGTGGTTATATCACTGTGGCTAGTGGTGGTTATATCACTGTGACTAGTGGTGGTTATATCACTGTGACTAGTGGTGGTTATATCACTGTGACTAGTGGTGGTTATATCACTGTGACTAGTGGTGGTTATATCACTGTGACTAGTGGTGGTTATATCACTGTGACTAGTGGTGGTTATATCACTGTGACTCGTGGTGGTTATATCACTGTGACTCGTGGTGGTTATATCACTGTGACTAGTGGTGGTTATATCACTGTGACTAGTGGTGGTTATATCACTGTGACTAGTGGTGGTTATATCACTGTGACTAGTGGTGGTTATATCACTGTGACTAGTGGTGGTTATATCACTGTGACTAGTGGTGGTTATTATATCACTGTGACTAGTGGTGGTTATATCACTGTGACTAGTGGTGGTTATATCACTGTGACTAATGGTGGTTATATCACTGTGACTAGTGGTGGTTATATCACTGTGACTAGTGGTGGTTATATCACTGTGACTAGTGGTGGTTATATCACTGTGACTAGTGGTGGTTATATCACTGTGACTAGTGGTGGTTATATCACTGTGACTAGTGGTGGTTATATCACTGTGACTAGTGGTGGTTATATCACTGTAACTAGTGGTGGTGGTTATATCACTGTGACTAGTGGTGGTGGTTATATCACTGTGACTAGTGGTGGTGGTTATATCACTGTGACTAGTGGTGGTGGTTATATCACTGTGACTAGTGGTGGTGGTTATATCACTGTGACTAGTGGTGGTGGTTATATCACTGTGACTAGTGGTGGTGGTTATATCACTGTGACTAGTGGTGGTGGTTATATCACTGGTGACTAGTGGTGGTGGTTATATCACTGTGACTAGTGGTGGTGGTTATATCACTGTGACTAGTGGTGGTGGTTATATCACTGTGACTAGTGGTGGTGGTTATATCACTGTGACTAGTGGTGGTTATATCACTGTGACTAGTGGTGGTTATATCACTGTGACTAGTGGTGGTTATATCACTGTGACTAGTGGTGGTTATATCACTGTGATACTCCAGGTACTGTGGAGGTTTATATCACTGTGACTAGTGGTGGTTATATCACTGTGACTAGTGGTGGTTATATCACTGTGACTAGTGGTGGTTATATCACTGTGACTAGTGGTGGTTATATCACTGTGACTAGTGGTGGTTATATCACTGTGACTAGTGGTGGTTATATCACTGTGATACTGTGACCAGGTACTGTGGAGGAGGTGACTAGTGGTGGTTATATCACTGTGACTAGTGGTGGTTATATCACTGTGACTAGTGGTGGTTATATCACTGTGACTAGTGGTGGTTATATCACTGTGACTAGTGGTGGTTATATCACTGTGACTAGTGGTGGTTATATCACTGTGACTAGTGGTGGTTATATCACTGTGACTAGTGGTGGTTATATCACTGTGACTAGTGGTGGTTATATCACTGTAACTAGTGGTGGTTATATCACTGTGACTAGTGGTGGTTATATCACTGTGACTAGTGGTGGTTATATCACTGTGACTAGTGGTGGTTATATCACTGTGACTAGTGGTGGTTATATCACTGTGACTAGTGGTGGTTATATCACTGTGACTAGTGGTGGTTATATCACTGTGACTAGTGGTGGTTATATCACTGTGACTAGTGGTGGTTATATCACTGTGACTAGTGGTGGTTATATCACTGTGACTAGTGGTGGTTATATCACTGTGACTAGTGGTGGTTATATCACTGTGACTAGTGGTGGTTATATCACTGTGACTAGTGGTGGTTATATCACTGTGGCTAGTGGTGGTTATATCACTGTGACTAGTGGTGGTTATATCACTGTGGCTAGTGGTGGTTATATCACTGTGACTAGTGGTGGTTATATCACTGTGACTAGTGGTGGTTATATCACTGTGACTAGTGGTGGTTATATCACTGTGACTAGTGGTGGTTATATCACTGTGGCTAGTGGTGGTTATATCACTGTGACTAGTGGTGGTTATATCACTGTGACTAGTGGTGGTTATATCACTGTGATACTCCAGGTACTGTGGAGGAGGTGACTAGTGGTGGTTATATCACTGTGACTAGTGGTGGTTATATCACTGTGACTAGTGGTGGTTATATCACTGTGACTAGTGGTGGTTATATCACTGTGACTAGTGGTGGTTATATCACTGTGACTAGTGGTGGTTATATCACTGTGACTAGTGGTGGTTATATCACTGGTGACTAGTGGTGGTTATATCACTGTGGCTAGTGGTGGTTATATCACTGTGGCTAGTGGTGGTTATATCACTGTGACTAGTGGTGGTTATATCACTGTGACTAGTGGTGGTTATATCACTGTGACTAGTGGTGGTTATATCACTGTGACTAGTGGTGGTTATATCACTGTGACTAGTGGTGGTTATATCACTGTGACTAGTGGTGGTTATATCACTGTGACTAGTGGTGGTTATATCACTGTGACTAGTGTTGGTTATATCACTGTGACTAGTGGTGGTTATATCACTGTGACTAGTGGTGGTTATATCACTGTGATACTCCAGGTACTGTGGAGGAGGTGGCTAGTGGTGGTGGTTATATCACTGTGACTAGTGGTGGTTATATCACTGTAACTAGTGGTGGTTATATCACTGTAACTAGTGTTGGTTATATCACTGTGACTAGTGGTGGTTATATCACTGTGACTAGTGGTGGTTATATCACTGTGACTAGTGGTGGTTATATCACTGTGACTAGTGGTGGTTATATCACTGTGACTAGTGGTGGTTATATCACTGTGATACTCCAGGTACTGTGGAGGAGGTGACTAGTGGTGGTTATATCACTGTGACTAGTGGTGGTTATATCACTGTGACTAGTGGTGGTTATATCACTGTGACTAGTGGTGGTTATATCACTGTGACTAGTGGTGGTTATATCACTGTGACTAGTGGTGGTTATATCACTGTGACTAGTGGTGGTTATATCACTGTGACTAGTGGTTGTTATATCACTGTGACTAGTGGTGGTTATATCACTGTGACTAGTGGTGGTTATATCACTGTGACTAGTGGTGGTTATATCACTGTGACTAGTGGTGGTTATATCACTGTGACTAGTGGTGGTTATATCACTGTGACTAGTGGTGTTTATATCACTGTGACTAGTGGTGTTTATATCACTGTGACTAGTGGTGGTTATATCACTGTGACTAGTGGTGGTTATATCACTGTGACTAGTGGTGGTTATATCACTGTGACTAGTGGTGGTTATATCACTGTGACTAGTGGTGGTTATATCACTGTGACTAGTGGTGGTTATATCACTGTGACTAGTGGTGGTTATATCACTGTGACTAGTGGTGGTTATATCACTGTGACTAGTGGTGGTTATATCACTGTGACTAGTGGTGGTTATATCACTGTGACTAGTGGTGGTTATATCACTGTGACTAGTGGTGGTTATATCACTGTGACTAGTGGTGGTTATATCACTGTGACTAGTGGTGGTTATATCACTGTGACTAGTGGTGGTTATATCACTGTAACTAGTGGTGGTTATATCACTGTGACTAGTGGTGGTTATATCACTGTGATACTCCAGGTACTGTGGAGGAGGTGACTAGTGGTGGTTATATCACTGTGACTAGTGGTGGTTATATCACTGTGACTAGTGGTGGTTATATCACTGTGACTAGTGGTGGTTATATCACTGTGACTAGTGGTGGTTATATCACTGTGACTAGTGGTGGTTATATCACTGTGACTAGTGGTGGTTATATCACTGTAACTAGTGGTGGTTATATCACTGTGACTAGTGGTGGTGGTTATATCACTGTGACTAGTGGTGGTTATATCACTGTGAGTAGTGGTGGTTATATCACTGTGATACTCCAGGTACTGTGACTAGTGGTGGTTATATCACTGTGATACTCCAGGTACTGTGGAGGAGGTGACTAGTGGTGGTTATATCACTGTAACTAGTGGTGGTTATATCACTGTAACTAGTGGTGGTTATATCACTGTGACTAGTGGTGGTTATATCACTGTGACTAGTGGTGGTTATATCACTGTGACTAGTGGTGGTTATATCACTGTGACTAGTGGTGGTTATATCACTGTGAGTAGTGGTGGTTATATCACTGTGATGCTCCAGGTACTGTGACTAGTGGTGGTTATATCACTGTGATGCTCCAGGTACTGTGGAGGAGGTGACTAGTGGTGGTTATATCACTGTGACTAGTGGTGGTTATATCACTGTGATACTCCAGGTACTGTGACTAGTGGTGGTTATATCACTGTGACTAGTGGTGGTTATATCACTGTGATGCTCCAGGTACTGTGGAGGAGGTGGCTAGTGGTGGTTATATCACTGTGACTAGTGGTGGTTATATCACTGTGACTAGTGGTGGTTATATCACTGTGACTAGTGGTGGTTATATCACTGTGACTAGTGGTGGTTATATCACTGTGATACTCCAGGTACTGTGACTAGTGGTGGTTATATCACTGTGACTAGTGGTGGTTATATCACTGTGACTAGTGGTGGTTATATCACTGTGACTAGTGGTGGTTATATCACTGTGACTAGTGGTGGTTATATCACTGTGACTAGTGGTGGTTATATCACTGTGACTAGTGGTGGTTATATCACTGTGACTAGTGGTGGTTATATCACTGTGACTAGTGGTGGTTATATCACTGTGACTAGTGGTGGTTATATCACTGTGACTAGTGGTGGTTATATCACTGTAACTAGTGGTGGTTATATCACTGTGACTAGTGGTGGTTATATCACTGTGATGCTCCAGGTACTGTGGCTAATGTTGGCCTCTATAGTTCTAATCTTTCTGAGGACCAATTTATCCAGCTCTAGTTTGTCCTGGTTCATGCCGTTGGTCTTCTTGATGATTTTGTTTGGCCTGTTTGCATCCTCCCTAGTGATGTTACCCTGCCTGAATCAGCGTATTTCTCCACAACTCAGTGGTCCTGAGTCTGCACAGAACTGCCAGGACCCAGGATCAATGGAGACACTGCAGTCTTTAATCCTCTTGACACATTCACAAAAACAGTAATGGCCCACTGGACCCTATTCCAACTACTGAAAGAGCTGCTTCCTGTGCTTGGCCCTCCTATGGTGAACATAATAAACTGCTTCCTATCCTCTGGATGTGTACCAAACTCACTGAAAGTGACAGTAATAAAGCCTCTCTTGAAAAAGCCAACACTTGACCAATAAAAATTAAATAAAAATAATAATAAATATCGGCCTATATCTAATTTCCCATTCTTCTCAAAATGTTTAGAAAAAGCTGTTGCGCAGCAACTCACTGCCTTCCTGAAGACAAACCATGTATATGAAATGCTTCAGTCTGGTTTTAGACATAGTACTGAGACTGCACTTGTGAAGGTGGTAATTTACCTTTTAATGGCGTCAGACCGAGGCTCTGCATCTGTCCTCGTGCTCCTAGACCTGCTGCTTTTGATACCATCGATCACCACATTCTTCTGGAGAGACTGGAAACCCTAACTGGTCTACACGGACAAGTTCTGGCCTGGTTTAGATCTTATTTGTCGGAAAGATATCAGTTCGTCTCGGGGATGGTTTGTCCTCTGACGAATCAATGTTAGGTTTCGGTGTTCCTCAAGGTTCTGTTTTAGGACCACTTGTTTTCACTATATATTTTACCTCTTGGGGATGTCATTCGGAAACATAATGTCAACTTTCTGCTATGCAGATGACACACAGCTGTACATTTCAATGAAACATGTTGAAGCCAAAAATGTCCTGAAAGCCTGTGTTTTTTATACATAAGGACAAACAGAGATGTTCTAGGTCCCAAGAAACAAAGAGATCTTCTGTTGGATCTGACAATTAATCTTGATGGTTTTACAGTCGTCTCAAATAAGTGAAGGGCCTCGGGGTTACTCTGGACCCTGATCTCTCTTTTGACGAACATATCAAGACTGTGTCAAGGACAGCTTGAATCCATGCTTTTGTTACTTCTAGGTTAGACTACTTCAATGCTCTACTTTCCGGCTACCCGGATAAAGCACTAAATAAACTTCAGTTAGTGCTAAACACGGCTGCTAGAATCCTGACTAGAATCAAAACATTTGATCATATTACTCCAGTGCTAGCCTCCCTACACTGGTTTCCTGTTAAGGCTAGGGCTGATTTAAAGCTTTTACTGCTAACCTAAATCAAATCAAATCAAATCAAATTTATTTATATAGCCCTTCGTACATCAGCTGATATCTCAAAGTGCTGTACAGAAACCCAGCCTAAAACCCCAAACAGCAAACAATGCAGGTGTAAAAGCACGGTGGCTAGGAAAAACTCCCTAGAAAGGCCAAAACCTAGGAAGAAACCTAGAGAGGAACTGGGCTATGTGGGGTGGCCAGTCCTCTTCTGGCTGTGCCGGGTAGAGATTATAACAGAACATGACCAAGATGTTCAAATGTTCATAAATGACCAGCATGGTCGAATAATAATAAGGCAGAACAGTTGAAACTGGAGCAGCAGCAGTCAGGTGGAATGGGGACAGCAAGGAGCCATCATGTCAGGTAGTCCTGGGGCACTGTCCTAGGGCTCAGGTCCTCCGAGAGAGAGAGAAAGAAAGAGAGAATTAGAGAGAGCATATGTGGGGTGGCCAGTCCTCTTTTGGCTGTGCCGGGTGGAGATTATAACAGAACGTGGCCAAGATGTTCAAATGTTCATAAATGACCCAGCATGGTTGAATAATAGTAAGGCAGAACAGTTGAAACTGGAGCAGGAGCATGGCCAGGTGGACTGGGGACAGCAAGGAGTCCTCATGTCAGGTAGTCCTGGGACATGGTCCTAGGGCCCAGGCCAGTTGAAACTGGAGCAGCAGCATGGCCAGGTGGACTGGGGACAGCAAGGAGTCATCATGTCAGGTAGTCCTGGGGCATGGTCCTAGGGCTCAGGTCCTCCGAGAGAGAGAAAGAAAGAGAGAAGGAGAGAATTAGAGAACGCACACTTAGATTCACACAGGACACCGAATAGGACAGGAGAAGTACTCAGATATAACAAACTGACCCTAGCCCCCGACACATAAACTACTGCAGCATAAATACTGGAGGCTGAGACAGGAACCTACAAAGCGTTACATGGGCTTGCTCCTACCTGTCTCTCTGATTTGGTCCTGCCGTACACGTGCGCTATGGTCACAAGACGCAGGCCTCCTAATTGTCCCTAGAATTTTTAAGCAAACAGCTGGAGGCAGGGCTTTCTCCTATTGAGCTCCATTTGTATGGAATGGTCTGCCTACCCATGTGAGAGACTCACTCGGTCTCAACCTTTAAGTCTCTATTGAAGACTCATCTCTTCAGTAGGTCCTATGATTGAGTGCAGTCTGGCCCAGGGGTGTGAAGGTGAATGGCAAGGCACTGGAGTAACTAACCACTCTTGATGACTCTGCCTGGCCGGTTCCCCTCTCTCCGCTGGGATTCTCTGCCTCTGACCCTATTACAGGGGTTGAGTCACTGGCTTACTGGTGCTCTTCCATGTCGTCCCTAGGAGGGGTGCGTCACGTCGTGCCAATCTTTTTTCGCAATATTGTATTTAAGTCACGTTACCTTCTTGTCCAGTTTTGCGCCCCCTCAGGCTCCTGCAGTGGAGGAGATCTTCCTGGGCTAAACTCAGCCTTGTCTCAGGGTAGTCAGATGGTGGTCTGTTGATATCCAGCTCGTGGTGTGGGAGCTGTGCTTTGGCAAAGTGGGTGGGGTTATATCCTGGGGCCACAGTGTCCCCTTAACCCCCCTGCAATAGTCTATGTGCTGGGGGGGCTGGGGTCAGTCTGTTATATCTGGAGTAATTCTCCTGTCTTAAAGTGCATTCAGAGAGTATTCAGACCCCCTAACTGTTTCCACATTTTGTTACATTACAGCCTTGTTCTAAAATATGGATAAAACACCTTAATGGATGAAACACCTTAATGGATGAAACACCTTAATGGATGAAACACCTTAATGGATAAAACACCTTAATGGATGAAACACCTTAATGGATGAAACACCTTAATGGATAAAACACCTTAATGGATAAAACACCTTAATGGATAAAACACCTTAATGGATAAAACACCTTAATGGATGAAACACCTTAATGGATGAAACACCTTAATGGATAAAACACCTTAATGGATAAAACACCTTAATGGATAAAACACCTTAATGGATGAAACACCTTAATGGATAAAACACCTTAATGGATGAAACACCTTAATGGATAAAACACCTTAATGGATAAAACACCTTAATGGATAAAACACCTTAATGGATAAAACACCTTAATGGATAAAACACCTTAATGGATAAAACACCTTAATGGATAAAACACCTTAATGGATAAAACACCTTAATGGATAAAACACCTTAATGGATAAAACACCTTAATGGATAAAACACCTTTTAATGGATAAAACACCTTAATGGATAAAACACCTTAATGGATAAAACACCTTAATGGATAAAACACCTTAATGGATAAAACACCTTAATGGATAAAACACCTTAATGGATAAAACACCTTAATGGATAAAACACCTTAATGGATAAAACACCTTTTAATGGATAAAACACCTTAATGGATAAAACACCTTAATGGATAAAACACCTTAATGGATAAAACACCTTAATGGATAAAACACCTTAATGGATAAAACACCTTAATGGATGAAACACCTTAATGGATAAAACACCTTAATGGATAAAACACCTTAATGGATGAAACACCTTAATGGATAAAACACCTTAATGGATAAAACACCTTAATGGATAAAACACCTTAATGGATAAAACACCTTAATGGATAAAACACCTTAATGGATAAAACACCTTAATGGATAAAACACCTTAATGGATAAAACACCTTAATGGATAAAACACCTTAATGGATAAAACACCTTAATGGATGAAACACCTTAATGGATAAAACACCTTAATGGATAAAACACCTTAATGGATAAAACACCTTAATGGATAAAACACCTTAATGGATAAAACACCTTAATGGATAAAACACCTTAATGGATGAAACACCTTAATGGATAAAACACCTTAATGGATAAAACACCTTAATGGATAAAACACCTTAATGGATAAAACACCTTAATGGATAAAACACCTTAATGGATAAAACACCTTAATGGATAAAACACCTTAATGGATGAAACACCTTAATGGATGAAACACCTTAATGGATGAAACACCTTAATGGATAAAACACCTTAATGGATGAAACACCTTAATGGATAAAACACCTTAATGGATAAAACACCTTAATGGATAAAACACCTTAATGGATGAAACACCTTAATGGATAAAACACCTTAATGGATAAAACACCTTAATGGATAAAACACCTTAATGGATAAAACACCTTAATGGATGAAACACCTTAATGGATAAAACACCTTAATGGATAAAACACCTTAATGGATAAAACACCTTAATGGATAAAACACCTTAATGGATAAAACACCTTAATGGATAAAACACCTTAATGGATAAAACACCTTAATGGATGAAACACCTTAATGGATGAAACACCTTAATGGATAAAACACCTTAATGGATAAAACACCTTAATGGATAAAACACCTTAATGGATAAAACACCTTAATGGATAAAACACCTTAATGGATAAAACACCTTAATGGATAAAACACCTTAATGGATAAAACACCTTAATGGATAAAACACCTTAATGGATGAAACACCTTAATGGATAAAACACCTTAATGGATAAAACACCTTAATGGATAAAACACCTTAATGGATAAAACACCTTAATGGATAAAACACCTTAATGGATAAAACACCTTAATGGATAAAACACCTTAATGGATAAAACACCTTAATGGATAAAACACCTTAATGGATAAAACACCTTAATGGATAAAACACCTTAATGGATAAAACACCTTAATGGATAAAACACCTTAATGGATAAAACACCTTAATGGATAAAACACCTTAATGGATAAAACACCTTAATGGATAAAACACCTTAATGGATAAAAACACCTTAATGGATAAAACACCTTAATGGATAAAACACCTTAATGGATAAAACACCTTAATGGATAAAACACCTTAATGGATAAAACACCTTAATGGATAAAACACCTTAATGGATAAAACACCTTAATGGATAAAACACCTTAATGGATAAAACACCTTAATGGATTAATGGATAAAACACCTTAATGGATAAAACACCTTAATGGATAAAACACCTTAATGGATAAAACACCTTAATGGATGAAACACCTTAATGGATAAAACACCTTAATGGATAAAACACCTTAATGGATAAAACATCTTAATGGATGAAACACCTTAATGGATAAAACACCTTAATGGATAAAACACCTTAATGGATAAAACACCTTAATGGATAAAACACCTTAATGGATAAAACACCTTAATGGATGAAACACCTTAATGGATGAAACACCTTAATGGATAAAACACCTTAATGGATAAAACACCTTAATGGATAAAACACCTTAATGGATGAAACACCTTAATGGATAAAACACCTTAATGGATAAAACACCTTAATGGATAAAACACCTTAATGGATAAAACACCTTAATGGATAAAACACCTTAATGGATAAAACACCTTAATGGATAAAACACCTTAATGGATGAAACACCTTAATGGATAAAACACCTTAATGGATAAAACACCTTAATGGATAAAACACCTTAATGGATAAAACACCTTAATGGATAAAACACCTTAATGGATAAAACACCTTAATGGATAAAACACCTTAATGGATAAAACACCTTAATGGATAAAACACCTTAATGGATAAAACACCTTAATGGATAAAACACCTTAATGGATGAAACACCTTAATGGATAAAACACCTTAATGGATAAAACACCTTAATGGATAAAACACCTTAATGGATAAAACACCTTAATGGATAAAACACCTTAATGGATAAAACACCTTAATGGATAAAACACCTTAATGGATAAAACACCTTAATGGATAAAACACCTTAATGGATAAAACACCTTAATGGATAAAACACCTTAATGGATAAAACACCTTAATGGATAAAACACCTTAATGGATAAAACACCTTAATGGATAAAACACCTTAATGGATGAAACACCTTAATGGATGAAACACCTTAATGGATGGCTCCTATGTCCCGTGTTGTGTCTCTGCCATCCTCAGCTGCCCAGGTTCCAGACGGCACTAGTTTCAGGGATGGAGATATCGCTGTGACTACCGGGAGGCGCTCTAAGGTCTGTTTCGCACGCAGTTGTCTGTGGTCCAAGTCGGTGGACGGACATGTCTACATCGCATACAGGCTGTCACTGGACTACAGTAAGTTACCAGCAGGGTTTCAGATATGGGTCTACATCTCATACAGGCTGTCATTGGACTACAGTAAGTTACCAGCAGGGTTTCAGATATGGGTCTACATCTCATACAGGCTGTCACTGGACTACAGTAAGTTACCAGCAGGGTTTCAGATATGGGTCTACATCTCATACAGGCTGTCATTGGACTACAGTAAGTTACCAGCAGAGTTTCAGATATGGGTCTACATCTCATACAGGCTGTCATTGGACTACAGTAAGTTAGCAGCAGGGTTTCAGATATGGGTCTACATCTCATACAGGCTGTCATTTGGACTACAGTAAGTTAGCAGCAGGGTTTCAGATATGGGTCTACATCTCATACAGGCTGTCATTGGACTACAGTAAGTTACCAGCAGGGTTTCAGATATGGGTCTACATCTCATACAGGCTGTCACTGGACTACAGTAAGTTACCAGCAGGGTTTCAGATATGGGTCTACATCTCATACAGGCTGTCATTGGACTACAGTAAGTTACCAGCAGGGTTTCAGATATGGGTCTACATCTCATACAGGCTGTCACTGGACTACAGTAAGTTACCAGCAGGGTTTCAGATATGGGTCTACATCTCATACAGGCTGTCATTGGACTACAGTAAGTTAGCAGCAGGGTTTCAGATATGGGTCTACATCTCATACAGGCTGTCACTGGACTACAGTAAGTTACCAGCAGGGTTTCAGATATGGGTCTACATCTCATACAGGCTGTCATTGGACTACAGTAAGTTACCAGCAGGGTTTCAGATATGGGTCTACATCTCATACAGGCTGTCACTGGACTACAGTAAGTTACCAGCAGGGTTTCAGATATGGGTCTACATCTCATACAGGCTGTCACTGGACTACAGTAAGTTACCAGCAGGGTTTCAGATATGGGTCTACATCTCATACAGGCTGTCATTGGACTACAGTAAGTTAGCAGCAGGGTTTCAGATATGGGTCTACATCTCATACAGGCTGTCACTGGACTACAGTAAGTTACCAGCAGGGTTTCAGATATGGGTCTACATCTCATACAGGCTGTCATTGGACTACAGTAAGTTACCAGCAGGGTTTCAGATATGGGTCTACATCTCATACAGGCTGTCATTGGACTACAGTAAGTTACCAGCAGGGTTTCAGATATGGGTCTACATCTCATACAGGCTGTCACTGGACTACAGTAAGTTACCAGCAGGGTTTCAGATATGGGTCTACATCTCATACAGGCTGTCATTGGACTACAGTAAGTTACCAGCAGGGTTTCAGATATGGGTCTACATCTCATACAGGCTGTCATTGGACTACAGTAAGTTAGCAGCAGGGTTTCAGATATGGGTCTACATCTCATACAGGCTGTCACTGGACTACAGTAAGTTACCAGCAGGGTTTCAGATATGGGTCTACATCTCATACAGGCTGTCATTGGACTACAGTAAGTTACCAGCAGGGTTTCAGATATGGGTCTACATCTCATACAGGCTGTCATTGGACTACAGTAAGTTACCAGCAGGGTTTCAGATATGGGTCTACATCTCATACAGGCTGTCATTGGACTACAGTAAGTTACCAGCAGGGTTTCAGATATGGGTCTACATCTCATACAGGCTGTCACTGGACTACAGTAAGTTACCAGCAGGGTTTCAGATATGGGTCGTTGGTCCTGTACCTTCCACTAATATGTTGTATATATACGGTTGAAATAGGAAGTTTACATACACTCATTTAGTTAAACGTTTTCAGTAGCCTTCCACAAGCTTCCCACAATCAGTTGGGTGGGACACATGAGACAAATTTCACCCAACTTATTGTGGGAAGCTTGTGGAAGGCTACCCGAAACGTTTGACCCAAGTTAAACAATTTAAAGGCAATGCTACCAAATACTAAATGAGAGTATGTAAACTTCTGTCCCAGTGGGAATGTGATGAAATAAATAAAACCTGAAATAAATAATTCTCGCTACTATTATTCTGACATTTCACATTAATACAATAAAGTGGTGATCCTAACTGACATAAATCAGGGAATTGTTACTAGGATTAAATGTAAAAACTGAGTATAAATGTATTTGGCTGAGGTGTATGTAAACTTCCCGACTTCACCTGTATATCTTCTATATGGGCTGGTGGAATCTGTATATCTACTATATGGGCTGGTGGAATCTGTATATCTTCTATATGGGCTGGTGGAATCTGTATATCTACTATATGGGCTGGTGGAATCTGTATATCTACTATATGGGCTGGTGGAATCTGTATATCTTCTATATGGGCTGGTGGAATCTGTATATCTTCTATATGGGCTGGTGGAATCTGTATATCTACTATATGGGCTGGTGGAATCTGTATATCTACTATATGGGCTGGTGGAATCTGTATATCTACTATATGGGCTGGTGGAATCTGTATATCTACTATATGGGCTGGTGGAATCTGTATATCTACTATATGGGCTGGTGGAATCTGTATATCTACTATATGGGCTGGTGGAATCTGTATATCTACTATATGGGCTGGTGGAATCTGTATATCTACTATATGGGCTGGTGGAATCTGTATATCTACTATATGGGCTGGTGGAATCTGTATATCTTCTATATGGGCTGGTGGAATCTGTATATCTACTATATGGGCTGGTGGAATCTGTATATCTACTATATGGGCTGGTGGAATCTGTATATCTTCTATATGGGCTGGTGGAATCTGTATATCTACTATATGGGCTGGTGGAATCTGTATATCTACTATATGGGCTGGTGGAATCTGTATATCTACTATATGGGCTGGTGGAATCTGTATATCTTCTATATGGGCTGGTGGAATCTGTATATCTACTATATGGGCTGGTGGAATCTGTATATCTACTATATGGGCTGGTGGAATCTGTATATCTTCTATATGGGCTGGTGGAATCTGTATATCTACTATATGGGCTGGTGGAATCTGTATATCTACTATATGGGCTGGTGGAATCTGTATATCTACTATATGGGCTGGTGGAATATGTATATCTACTATATGGGCTGGTGGAATCTGTATATCTACTATATGGGCTGGTGGAATCTGTATATCTACTATATGGGCTGGTGGAATCTGTATATCTACTATATGGGCTGGTGGAATCTGTATATCTACTATATGGGCTGGTGGAATCTGTATATCTTCTATATGGGCTGGTGGAATCTGTATATCTACTATATGGGCTGGTGGAATCTGTATATCTACTATATGGGCTGGTGGAATCTGTATATCTACTATATGGGCTGGTGGAATCTGTATATCTACTATATGGGCTGGTGGAATCTGTATATCTTCTATATGGGCTGGTGGAATCTGTATATCTACTATATGGGCTGGTGGAATCTGTATATCTACTATATGGGCTGGTGGAATCTGTATATCTACTATATGGGCTGGTGGAATCTGTATATCTACTATATGGGCTGGTGGAATCTGTATATCTACTATATGGGCTGGTGGAATCTGTATATCTACTATATGGGCTGGTGGAATCTGTATATCTACTATATGGGCTGGTGGAATCTGTATATCTACTATATGGGCTGGTGGAATCTGTATATCTACTATATGGGCTGGTGGAATCTGTATATCTACTATATGGGCTGGTGGAATCTGTATATCTACTATATGGGCTGGTGGAATCTGTATATCTCTATATGGGCTGGTGGAATCTGTATATCTACTATATGGGCTGGTGGAATCTGTATATCTACTATATGGGCTGGTGGAATCT
>NC_068427.1:55594686-55642186 GCF_023373465.1 Oncorhynchus keta
GTTTGGGGCTGGGAGAGAGATATAGTGTTTGGGGTAGGAGAGATATACTGTGTTTGGGGCTGGAGAGATATACTGTGTTTGGGGCTGGAGAGATATACTGTGTTTGGGGCTGGAGAGATATACTGTGTTTGGGGCTGGAGAGATATACTGTGTTTGGGGTAGGAGAGATATACTGTGTTTGGGGATGGAGAGATATACTGTGTTTGGGGCTGGAGAGATATACTGTGTTTGGGGTAGGAGAGATATACTGTGTTTGGGGCTGGAGAGATATACTGTGTTTGGGGCTGGAGAGATATACTGTGTTTGGGGCTGGAGAGATATACTGTGTTTGGGGCTGGAGAGATATACTGTGTTTGGGGTAGGAGAGATATACTGTGTTTGGGGCTGGAGAGATATACTGTGTTTGGGGCTGGAGAGATATACTGTGTTTGGGGTGGAGAGATATACTGTGTTTGGGGCTGGAGAGATATACTGTGTTTGGGGTAGGAGAGATATACTGTGTTTGGGGTAGGAGAGATATACTGTGTTTGGGGCTGGAGAGATATACTGTGTTTGGGGCTGGAGAGATATACTGTGTTTGGGGTAGGAGAGATATACTGTGTTTGGGGTAGGAGAGATATACTGTGTTTGGGGCTGGAGAGATATACTGTGTTTGGGGCTGGAGAGATATACTGTGTTTGGGGCTGGAGAGATATACTGTGTTTGGGGTAGGAGAGATATACTGTGTTTGGGGTAGGAGAGATATACTGTGTTTGGGGCTGGAGAGATATACTGTGTTTGGGGCTGGAGAGATATACTGTGTTTTGGAGAGATATACTGTGTTTGGGGTAGGAGAGATATACTGTGTTTGGGGTAGGAGAGATATACTGTGTTTGGGGCTGGAGAGATATACTGTGTTTGGGGCTGGAGAGATATACTGTGTTTGGGGCTGGAGAGATATACTGTGTTTGGGGTGGAGAGATATACTGTGTTTGGGGCTGGAGAGATATACTGTGTTTGGGGCTGGAGAGATATACTGTGTTTGGGGTAGGAGAGATATACTGTGTTTGGGGCTGGAGATATACTGTGTTTGGGGCTGGAGAGATATACTGTGTTTGGGGCTGGAGAGATATACTGTGTTTGGGGCTGGAGAGATATACTGTGTTTGGGGTAGGAGAGATATACTGTGTTTGGGGATGGAGAGATATACTGTGTTTGGGGCTGGAGAGATATACTGTGTTTGGGGTAGGAGAGATATACTGTGTTTGGGGCTGGAGAGATATACTGTGTTTGGGGCTGGAGAGATATACTGTGTTTGGGGCTGGAGAGATATACTGTGTTTGGGGCTGGAGAGATATACTGTGTTTGGGGATGGAGAGATATACTGTGTTTGGGGCTGGAGAGATATACTGTGTTTGGGGTAGGAGAGATATACTGTGTTTGGGGTAGGAGAGATATACTGTGTTTGGGGCTGGAGTTGACAGGGAAGGAGATATACTGTGTTTGGGGTAGGAGAGATATACTGTGTTTGGGGATGGAGAGATATACTGTGTTTGGGGCTGGAGAGATATACTGTGTTTGGGGTAGGAGAGATATACTGTGTTTGGGGCTGGAGTTGACAGGGAAGGAGATATACTGTGTTTGGGGCTGGAGAGATATACTGTGTTTGGGGCTGGAGAGATATACTGTGTTTGGGGCTGGAGTTGACAGGGAAGGAGATGTACTGTGTTTGGGGATGGAGAGATATACTGTGTTTGGGGCTGAGAGATATACTGTGTTTGGGGCTGGAGAGATATACTGTGTTTGGGGTAGAGAGATATACTGTGTTTGGGGTAGGAGAGATATACTGTGTTTGGGGATGGAGAGATATACTGTGTTTGGGGTAGGAGAGATATACTGTGTTTGGGGATGGAGAGATATACTGTGTTTGGGGATGGAGAGATATACTGTGTTTGGGGATGGAGAGATATACTGTGTTTGGGGTAGGAGAGATATACTGTGTTTGGGGATGGAGAGATATACTGTGTTTGGGGCTGGAGAGATATACTGTGTTTGGGGCTGGAGAGATATACTGTGTTTGGGGCTGGAGAGATATACTGTGTTTGGGGTAGGAGAGATATACTGTGTTTGGGGCTGGAGAGATATACTGTGTTTGGGGCTGAGAGATATACTGTGTTTGGGGTAGGAGAGATATACTGTGTTTGGGGCTGGAGATATACTGTGTTTGGGGTAGGAGAGATATACTGTGTTTGGGGTAGGAGAGATATACTGTGTTTGGGGCTGGAGAGATATACTGTGTTTGGGGCTGGAGAGATATACTGTGTTTGGGGCTGGAGAGATATACTGTGTTTGGGGTAGGAGAGATATACTGTGTTTGGGGTAGGAGAGATATACTGTGTTTGGGGCTGGAGAGATATACTGTGTTTGGGGCTGAGAGATATACTGTGTTTGGGGTAGGAGAGATATACTGTGTTTGGGGTAGAGAGATATACTGTGTTTGGGGTGGAGAGATATACTGTGTTTGGGGCTGGAGAGATATACTGTGTTTGGGGTAGGAGAGATATACTGTGTTTGGGGTAGGAGAGATATACTGTGTTTGGGGCTGGAGAGATATACTGTGTTTGGGGCTGGAGAGATATACTGTGTTTGGGGCTGGAGAGATATACTGTGTTTGGGGCTGGAGAGATATACTGTGTTTGGGGCTGGAGAGATATACTGTGTTTGGGGCTGGAGAGATATACTGTGTTTGGGGCTGGAGAGATATACTGTGTTTGGGGTAGGAGAGATATACTGTGTTTGGGGATGGAGAGATATACTGTGTTTGGGGCTGGAGAGATATACTGTGTTTGGGGTAGGAGAGATATACTGTGTTTGGGGCTGGAGAGATATACTGTGTTTGGGGCTGGAGAGATATACTGTGTTTGGGGTAGGAGAGATATACTGTGTTTGGGGCTGGAGAGATATACTGTGTTTGGGGAAGAGAGATATACTGTGTTTGGGGATGGAGATATACTGTGTTTGGGGCTGGAGAGATATACTGTGTTTGGGGCTGGAGAGATATACTGTGTTTGGGGCTAGGAGAGATATACTGTGTTTGGGGCTGGAGAGATATACTGTGTTTGGGGCTGGAGAGATATACTGTGTTTGGGGTAGGAGAGATATACTGTGTTTGGGGCTGGAGAGATATACTGTGTTTGGGGCTGGAGAGATATACTGTGTTTGGGGCTGGAGAGATATACTGTGTTTGGGGCTGGAGAGATATACTGTGTTTGGGGATGGAGAGATATACTGTGTTTGGGGCTGGAGAGATATACTGTGTTTGGGGCTGGAGAGATATACTGTGTTTGGGGCTGGAGAGATATACTGTGTTTGGGGATGGAGAGATATACTGTGTTTGGGGCTGGAGAGATATACTGTGTTTGGGGTAGGAGAGATATACTGTGTTTGGGGATGGAGAGATATACTGTGTTTGGGGATGGAGAGATATACTGTGTTTGGGGCTGGAGAGATATACTGTGTTTGGGGCTGGAGAGATATACTGTGTTTGGGGATGGAGAGATATACTGTGTTTGGGGCTGGAGAGATATACTGTGTTTGGGGTAGGAGAGATATACTGTGTTTGGGGATGGAGAGATATACTGTGTTTGGGGATGGAGAGATATACTGTGTTTGGGGTAGGAGAGATATACTGTGTTTGGGGTAGGGAGATATACTGTGTTTGGGGTAGGAGAGATATACTGTGTTTGGGGCTGGAGAGATATACTGTGTTTGGGGCTGGAGTTGACAGGGAAGGATATACTGTGTTTGGGGTAGGAGAGATATACTGTGTTTGGGGATGGAGAGATATACTGTGTTTGGGGCTGGAGAGATATACTGTGTTTGGGGTAGGAGAGATATACTGTGTTTGGGGCTGGAGTTGACAGGGAAGGAGATATACTGTGTTTGGGGCTGGAGAGATATACTGTGTTTGGGGCTGGAGAGATATACTGTGTTTGGGGCTGGAGTTGACAGGGAAGGAGATGTACTGTGTTTGGGGATGGAGAGATATACTGTGTTTGGGGCTGGAGAGATATACTGTGTTTGGGGCTGGGAGACTGTGTTTGGGGTAGGATATACTGTGTTTGGGGTAGGAGAGATATACTGTGTTTGGGGCTGAGATATACTGTGTTTGGGGAGAGATATACTGTGTTTGGGGATGGAGAGATATACTGTGTTTGGGGATGGAGAGATATACTGTGTTTGGGGTAGGAGAGATATACTGTGTTTGGGGATGGAGAGATATACTGTGTTTGGGGATGGAGAGATATACTGTGTTTGGGGTAGGAGAGATATACTGTGTTTGGGGATGGAGAGATATACTGTGTTTGGGGATGGGAGATATACTGTGTTTGGGGTAGGAGAGATATACTGTGTTTGGGGCTGGAGAGATATACTGTGTTTGGGGCTGGAGAGATATACTGTGTTTGGGGATGGAGAGATATACTGTGTTTGGGGATGGAGGAGATATACTGTGTTTGGGGTAGGAGATATACTGTGTTTGGGGAGGAGAGATATACTGTGTTTGGGGATGGAGATATACTGTGTTTGGGGTAGGAGAGATATACTGTGTTTGGGGCTGGAGAGATATACTGTGTTTGGGGCTGGAGAGATATACTGTGTTTGGGGTAGGAGAGATATACTGTGTTTGGGGCTGGGAGATATACTGTGTTTGGGGATGGAGAGATATACTGTGTTTGGGGCTGGAGAGATATACCGTGTTTGGGGCTGGAGAGATATACTGTGTTTGGGGATGGGAGATATACTGTGTTTGGGGATGGAGAGATATACTGTGTTTGGGGATGGAGAGATATACTGTGTTTGGGGCTGGAGAGATATACTGTGTTTGGGGCTGGAGAGATATACTGTGTTTGGGGTAGGAGAGATATACTGTGTTTGGGGTAGGAGAGATATACTGTGTTTGGGGCTGGAGAGATATACTGTGTTTGGGGCTGGAGAGATATACTGTGTTTGGGGTGAGAGATATACTGTGTTTGGGGTAGGAGAGATATACTGTGTTTGGGGCTGGAGAGATATACTGTGTTTGGGGCTGGGAGATATACTGTGTTTGGGGTAGGAGAGATATACTGTGTTTGGGGTAGGAGAGATATACTGTGTTTGGGGCTGGAGAGATATACTGTGTTTGGGGTAGGGGAGAGATATACTGTGTTTGGGGTAGGAAGATATACTGTGTTTGGGGTAGGAGATATACTGTGTTTGGGGCTGGAGAGATATACTGTGTTTGGGGCTGGAGAGATATACTGTGTTTGGGGCTGGAGAGATATACTGTGTTTGGGGGGAGAGATATACTGTGTTTGGGGTAGGAGAGATATACTGTGTTTGGGGCTGGAGAGATATACTGTGTTTGGGGTAGGAGAGATATACTGTGTTTGGGGCTGGAGTTGACAGGGAAGGAGATATACTGTGTTTGGGGCTGGAGAGATATACTGTGTTTGGGGCTGGAGAGATATACTGTGTTTGGGGCTGGAGAGATATACTGTGTTTGGGGATGGAGAGATATACTGTGTTTGGGGCTGGAGAGATATACTGTGTTTGGGGCTGGAGAGATATACTGTGTTTGGGGTAGGAGAGATATACTGTGTTTGGGGCTGGAGAGATATACTGTGTTTGGGGCTGGAGAGATATACTGTGTTTGGGGCTGGAGAGATATACTGTGTTTGGGGTAGGAGAGATATACTGTGTTTGGGGTAGGAGAGATATACTGTGTTTGGGGTAGGAGAGATATACTGTGTTTGGGGCTGGAGAGATATACTGTGTTTGGGGCCCTGGTCAAAAGTCGTGCACTATATAGGGAATAGGGTGTCATTTTGGGACACATTCCAGGTGTTTGTGAGAGGGACGGTAACATGGTTCTACTCACAGTACCTGTCACAGCGGTAACATGGTTCTACTACAGTACCTGTCACTGCGGTAACATGGTTCTACTACAGTACCTGTCACAGCGGTAACATGGTTCTACTACAGTACCTGTCACAGCGGTAACATGGTTCTACTACAGTACCTGTCACAGCGGTAACATGGTTCTACTACAGTACCTGTCACAGTGGTAACATGGTTCTACTACAGTACCTGTCACTGCGGTAACATGGTTCTACTACAGTACCTGTCACTGCGGTAACATGGTTCTACTACAGTACCTGTAGCGGTAACATGGTTCTACTACAGTACCTGTCACAGCGGTAACATGGTTCTACTACAGTACCTGTCACAGCGGTAACATGGTTCTACTACAGTACCTGTCACAGCGGTAACATGGTTCTAACATGGTTCTAACACTACAGTACCTGTCACAGCGGTAACATGGTTCTACTACAGTACCTGTCACAGCGGTAACATGGTTCTACTACAGTACCTGTCACAGCGGTAACATGGTTCTACTACAGTACCTGTCACAGCGGTAACATGGTTCTACTACAGTACCTGTCACAGTGGTAACATGGTTCTACTACAGTACCTGTCACAGCGGTAACATGGTTCTACTACAGTACCTGTCACAGCGGTAACATGGTTCTCACAGTGGTAACATGGTTCTACTACAGTACCTGTCACAGCGGTAACATGGTTCTCTACAGTACCTGTCACACGGTAACTGTCACAGTACCGGTAACATGGTTCTACTACAGTACCTGTCACAGCGGTAACATGGTTCTACTACAGTACCTGTCACAGCGGTAACATGGTTCTACTACAGTACCTGTCACAGCGGTAACATGGTTCTACTACAGTACCTGTCACAGCGGTAACATGGTTCTACTACAGTACCTGTCACAGCGGTAACATGGTTCTACTACAGTACCTGTCACAGCGGTAACATGGTTCTACTACAGTACCTGTCACAGCGGTAACATGGTTCTACTACAGTACCTGTCACAGCGGTAACATGGTTCTACTACAGTACCTGTCACAGCGGTAACATGGTTCTACTACAGTACCTGTCACAGCGGTAACATGGTTCTACTACAGGCGGTAACATGGTTCACACTAACATGGTTACCAGTCACAGCGGTAACATGGTTCTACTACAGTACCTGTCACAGCGGTAACATGGTTCTACTACAGTACCTGTCACAGCGGTAACATGGTTCTACTACAGTATCACAGCGGTAACATGGTTTACTACAGTACCTGTCACAGCGGTAACATGGTTTTACAGTACAGTACCTGTCACAGCGGTAACATGGTTCTACTACAGTACCTGTCACGGTAACATGGTTCTACTACAGTACCTGACATGGTGATCATGTCTCTTTGACAGGGCTGGGCAGCTCTAGAGCCCGAGGCCTGTCCTTCAGGGAAGGAGACATTGCCAGCTCCTACAACATACAGAGCCGCAGCGCCATAACCTGCCCTGGTAACTCCTGCCTCTGGCCCAAGTCAGTGGATGGATCTGTCTATGTTCCCTACATTATCTCTCCACAATATGGCAAGTATCTGTACATTCTTTAAGGCTTTCTGATTCTAGAACTTTACATTTCTCTGTTTTGTCTCATGACTCATTGTGAACTGATCTTCACAGTATGGCAGGTAGCAGGTAGTAGGTGTATTAGGTAGCCATCACCAAATGGTAAAGTTAGACTCAGGTTATGACTCCCATTGAAAATGACTCTTGTCATATTTCAGCTTTTATCTTTTGATTCTACATGACAAATCGTGAACTGATCTACACTGACTTCACACTTTTAATGCCAATTATTCGTTTGTGCTTTAGTGACAGTTGGAGGTAAATTTTGATTGACAGATGACATGGACAGAATCACCATAGAGATGGGAATGCTGGACATCTTACTTGAAACGTGTGTGAAGTTCGTTCTCGCAGCCATGAAACCAACTTCCTGGATATACAGCCCAGGTTTGGGTCAGTGGTGTATCTTGGTTTTACTACTCAATGGACATCGTCTTAGGATAACATTCAGAAACATCTTCTTGCTTCTCGTTTCAGTTGCTTCATGTACGATATGCAGTGACAGCCTGGTCCCAGGTCTGTTTGTACTGCCTTGATAACTGTGGCAAGACAGCACAAACAGGTCTGGGACCAGGCTAATACAGTCGGTCCATATGTTTTTGCTGAATGTGTCTCTCCCCTGTTGAACCACTAGTTGCTGGTCATTCCTGGGTATGACTGAAGGCCCTCAGCCCATCTCCCTGCAGTCCCCTGGGTGCATGTGGTCTGGCATCGTTTCCCATGAACTCATGCACGCTCTGGGCTTTGTGCACGAGCAGTCCCGCTCTGACCGGGATCGCCATGTTTCTATCATGTGGGAAAACATCAGGAAGGGTCAGTGTCCCATCAATACATCAGGAAGGGTCAGTGTCCCATCAATACATCAGGAGGGGTCAGTGTCCCATCAATACATCAGGAGGGGTCAGTGTCCCATCAATACATCAGGAGGGGTCAGTGTCCCATCAATACATCAGGAGGGTCAGTGTCCCATCAATACATCAGGAGGGGTCAGTGTCCCATCAATACATCAGGAGGGTCAGTGTCCCATCAATACATCAGGAGGGGTCAGTGTCCCATCAATACATCAGGAGGGGTCAGTGTCCCATCAATACATCAGGAGGGTCAGTGTCCCATCAATACATCAGGAGGGGTCAGTGTCCCATCAATACATCAGGAGGGTCAGTGTCCCATCAATACATCAGGAGGGGGTCAGTGTCCCATCAATACATCAGGAGGGTCAGTGTCCCATCAATACATCAGGAGGGGTCAGTGTCCCATCAATACATCAGGAGGGTCAGTGTCCCATCAATACATCAGGAGGGGTCAGTGTCCCATCAATACATCAGGAGGGTCAGTGTCCATCAATACATCAGGAGGGGTCAGTGTCCCATCAATACATCAGGAGGGTCAGTGTCCCATCAATACATCAGGAGGGTCAGTGTCCCATCAATACATCAGGAGGGGTCAGTGTCCCATCAATACATCAGGAGGGTCAGTGTCCCATCAATACATCAGGAGGGTCAGTGTCCCATCAATACATCAGGAGGGTCAGTGTCCCATCAATACATCAGGAGGGTCAGTGTCCCATCAATACATCAGGAGGGTCAGTGTCCCATCAATACATCAGGAGGGTCAGTGTCCCATCAATACATCAGGAGGGGTCAGTGTCCCATCAATACATCAGGAGGGTCAGTGTCCCATCAATACATCAGGAGGGGTCAGTGTCCCATCAATACATCAGGAGGGTCAGTGTCCCATCAATACATCAGGAGGGGTCAGTGTCCCATCAATACATCAGGAGGGTCAGTGTCCCATCAATACATCAGGAGGGGTCAGTGTCCCATCAATACATCAGGAGGGTCAGTGTCCCATCAATACATCAGGAGGGTCAGTGTCCCATCAATACATCAGGAGGGTCAGTGTCCCATCAATACATCAGGAGGGTCAGTGTCCCATCAATACATCAGGAGGGTCAGTGTCCCATCAATACATCAGGAGGGGTCAGTGTCCCATCAATACATCAGGAGGGGTCAGTGTCCCATCAATACATCAGGAAGGGTCAGTGTCCCATCAATACATCAGGAGGGTCAGTGTCCCATCAATACATCAGGAGGGGTCAGTGTCCCATCAATACATCAGGAGGGGTCAGTGTCCCATCAATACATCAGGAGGGGTCAGTGTCCCATCAATACATCAGGAGGGGTCAGTGTCCCATCAATACATCAGGAGGGGTCAGTGTCCCATCAATACATCAGGAGGGTCAGTTTCCCATCAATACATCAGTAGGGTCAGTGTCCCATCAATACATCAGGAGAGGGTCAGTGTCCCATCAATACATCAGGAGGGGTCAGTGTCCCATCAATACATCAGGAGGGTCAGTGTCCCATCAATACATCAGGAGGGGTCAGTGTCCCATCAATACATCAGGAGGGTCAGTGTCCCATCAATACATCAGGAGGGGTCAGTGTCCCATCAATACATCAGGAGGGTCAGTGTCCCATCAATACATCAGGAAGGGTCAGTGTCCCATCAATACATCAGGAGGGGGGTCAGTGTCCCATCAATACATCAGGAGGGGTCAGTGTCCCATCAATACATCAGGAGGGTCAGTGTCCCATCAATACATCAGGAGGGGTCAGTGTCCCATCAATACATCAGGAGGGTCAGTGTCCCATCAATACATCAGGAAGGGTCAGTGTCCCATCAATACATCAGGAGGGTCAGTGTCCCATCAATACATCAGGAGGGGTCAGTGTCCCATCAATACATCAGGAGGGGTCAGTGTCCCATCAATACATCAGGAGGGTCAGTGTCCCATCAATACATCAGGAGGGTCAGTGTCCCATCAATACATCAGGAGGGTCAGTGTCCCATCAATACATCAGGAGGGGTCAGTGTCCCATCAATACATCAGGAGGGTCAGTGTCCCATCAATACATCAGGAGGGTCAGTGTCCCATCAATACATCAGGAGGGGTCAGTGTCCCATCAATACATCAGGAGGGGTCAGTGTCCCATCAATACATCAGGAGGGTCAGTGTCCCATCAATACATCAGGAGGGGTCAGTGTCCCATCAATACATCAGGAGGGGTCAGTGTCCCATCAATACATCAGGAGGGTCAGTGTCCCATCAATACATCAGGAGGGGTCAGTGTCCCATCAATACATCAGGAGGGGTCAGTGTCCCATCAATACATCAGGAGGGGTCAGTGTCCCATCAATACATCAGGAGGGGTCAGTGTCCCATCAATACATCAGGAGGGGTCAGTGTCCCATCAATACATCAGGAGGGTCAGTGTCCCATCAATACATCAGGAGGGTCAGTGTCCCATCAATACATCAGGAGGGTCAGTGTCCCATCAATACATCAGGAGGGTCAGTGTCCCATCAATACATCAGGAGGGGTCAGTGTCCCATCAATACATCAGGAGGGGTCAGTGTCCCATCAATACATCAGGAGGGGTCAGTGTCCCATCAATACATCAGGAGGGGTCAGTGTCCCATCAATACATCAGGAGGGGTCAGTGTCCCATCAATACATCAGGAGGGGTCAGTGTCCCATCAATACATCAGGAGGGTCAGTGTCCCATCAATACATCAGGAGGGGTCAGTGTCCCATCAATACATCAGGAGGGTCAGTGTCCCATCAATACATCAGGAGGGTCAGTGTCCCATCAATACATCAGGAGGGTCAGTGTCCCATCAATACATCAGGAGGGTCAGTGTCCCATCAATACATCAGGAGGGGTCAGTGTCCCATCAATACATCAGGAGGGTCAGTGTCCCATCAATACATCAGGAGGGGTCAGTGTCCCATCAATACATCAGGAGGGGTCAGTGTCCCATCAATACATCAGGAGGGGTCAGTGTCCCATCAATACATCAGGAGGGGTCAGTGTCCCATCAATACATCAGGAGGGGTCAGTGTCCCATCAATACATCAGGAGGGTCAGTGTCCCATCAATACATCAGGAGGGGTCAGTGTCCCATCAATACATCAGGAGGGTCAGTGTCCCATCAATACATCAGGAGGGTCAGTGTCCCATCAATACATCAGGAGGGTCAGTGTCCCATCAATACATCAGGAGGGGTCAGTGTCCCATCAATACATCAGGAGGGTCAGTGTCCCATCAATACATCAGGAGGGTCAGTGTCCCATCAATACATCAGGAGGGTCAGTGTCCCATCAATACATCAGGAGGGGTCAGTGTCCCATCAATACATCAGGAGGGTCAGTGTCCCATCAATACATCAGGAGGGTCAGTGTCCCATCAATACATCAGGAGGGTCAGTGTCCCATCAATACATCAGGAGGGTCAGTGTCCCATCAATACATCAGGAGGGGTCAGTGTCCCATCAATACATCAGGAGGGGTCAGTGTCCCATCAATACTTCAGGAGGGTCAGTGTCCCATCAATACATCAGGAGGGGTCAGTGTCCCATCAATACATCAGGAGGGTCAGTGTCCCATCAATACATCAGGAGGGTCAGTGTCCCATCAATACATCAGGAGGGTCAGTGTCCCATCAATACATCAGGAGGGGTCAGTGTCCCATCAATACATCAGGAGGGGTCAGTGTCCCATCAATACATCAGGAGGGGTCAGTGTCCCATCAATACATCAGGAGGGGTCAGTGTCCCATCAATACATCAGGAGGGTCAGTGTCCCATCAATACATCAGGAGGGGTCAGTGTCCCATCAATACATCAGGAGGGTCAGTGTCCCATCAATACATCAGGAGGGTCAGTGTCCCATCAATACATCAGGAGGGTCAGTGTCCCATCAATACATCAGGAGGGTCAGTGTCCCATCAATACATCAGGAGGGTCAGTGTCCCATCAATACATCAGGAGGGTCAGTGTCCCATCAATACATCAGGAGGGGTCAGTGTCCCATCAATACATCAGGAGGGGTCAGTGTCCCATCAATACATCAGGAGGGGTCAGTGTCCCATCAATACATCAGGAGGGTCAGTGTCCCATCAATACATCAGGAGGGTCAGTGTCCCATCAATACATCAGGAGGGTCAGTGTCCCATCAATACATCAGGAGGGTCAGTGTCCCATCAATACATCAGGAGGGGTCAGTGTCCCATCAATACATCAGGAGGGTCAGTGTCCCATCAATACATCAGGAGGGTCAGTGTCCCATCAATACATCAGGAGGGTCAGTGTCCCATCAATACATCAGGAGGGGTCAGTGTCCCATCAATACATCAGGAGGGGTCAGTGTCCCATCAATACATCAGGAGGGGTCAGTGTCCCATCAATACATCAGGAGGGGTCAGTGTCCCATCAATACATCAGGAGGGTCAGTGTCCCATCAATACAACAGGAGGGGTCAGTGTCCCATCAATACATCAGGAGGGTCAGTGTCCCATCAATACATCAGGAGGGTCAGTGTCCCATCAATACATCAGGAGGGGTCAGTGTCCCATCAATACATCAGGAGGGGTCAGTGTCCCATCAATACATCAGGAGGGTCAGTGTCCCATCAATACATCAGGAGGGTCAGTGTCCCATCAATACATCAGGAGGGTCAGTGTCCCATCAATACATCAGGAGGGTCAGTGTCCCATCAATACATCAGGAGGGGTCAGTGTCCCATCAATACATCAGGAGGGTCAGTGTCCCATCAATACATCAGGAGGGTCAGTGTCCCATCAATACATCAGGAGGGGTCAGTGTCCCATCAATACATCAGGAGGGGTCAGTGTCCCATCAATACATCAGGAGGGTCAGTGTCCCATCAATACATCAGGAGGGTCAGTGTCCCATCAATACATCAGGAGGGTCAGTGTCCCATCAAAACATCAGGAGGGTCAGTGTCCCATCAATACATCAGGAGGGGTCAGTGTCCCATCAATACATCAGGAGGGTCAGTGTCCCATCAATAGATCAGGAGGGTCAGTGTCCCATCAATACATCAGGAGGGTCAGTGTCCCATCAATACATCAGGAGGGGTCAGTGTCCCATCAATACATCAGGAGGGGTCAGTGTCCCATCAATACATCAGGAGGGGTCAGTGTCCCATCAATACATCAGGAGGGTCAGTGTCCCATCAATACATCAGGAGGGGTCAGTGTCCCATCAATACATCAGGAGGGTCAGTGTCCCATCAATACATCAGGAGGGGTCAGTGTCCCATCAATACATCAGGAGGGGTCAGTGTCCCATCAATACATCAGGAGGGTCAGTGTCCCATCAATACATCAGGAGGGTCAGTGTCCCATCAATACATCAGGAGGGGTCAGTGTCCCATCAATACATCAGGAGGGTCAGTGTCCCATCAATACATCAGGAGGGTCAGTGTCCCATCAATACATCAGGAGGGTCAGTGTCCCATCAATACATCAGGAGGGGTCAGTGTCCCATCAATACATCAGGAGGGTCAGTGTCCCATCAATACATCAGGAGGGTCAGTGTCCCATCAATACATCAGGAGGGTCAGTGTCCCATCAATACATCAGGAGGGGTCAGTGTCCCATCAATACATCAGGAGGGGTCAGTGTCCCATCAATACATCAGGAGGGGTCAGTGTCCCATCAATACATCAGGAGGGTCAGTGTCCCATCAATACATCAGGAGGGTCAGTGTCCCATCAATACATCAGGAGGGGTCAGTGTCCCATCAATACATCAGGAGGGTCAGTGTCCCATCAATACATCAGGAGGGGTCAGTGTCCCATCAATACATCAGGAGGGTCAGTGTCCCATCAATACATCAGGAGGGTCAGTGTCCCATCAATACATCAGGAGGGGTCAGTGTCCCATCAATACATCAGGAGGGGTCAGTGTCCCATCAATACATCAGGAGGGTCAGTGTCCCATCAATACATCAGGAGGGTCAGTGTCCCATCAATACATCAGGAGGGGTCAGTGTCCCATCAATACATCAGGAGGAGGGTCAGTGTCCCATCAATACATCAGGAGGGGTCAGTGTCCCATCAATACATCAGGAGGGTCAGTGTCCCATCAATACATCAGGAGGGTCAGTGTCCCATCAATACATCAGGAGGGTCAGTGTCCCATCAATACATCAGGAGGGGTCAGTGTCCCATCAATACATCAGGAGGGGTCAGTGTCCCATCAATACATCAGGAGGGGTCAGTGTCCCATCAATACATCAGGAGGGTCAGTGTCCCATCAATACATCAGGAGGGTCAGTGTCCCATCAATACATCAGGAGGGTCAGTGTCCCATCAATACATCAGGAGGGTCAGTGTCCCATCAATACATCAGGAGGGTCAGTGTCCCATCAATACATCAGGAGGGGTCAGTGTCCCATCAATACATCAGGAGGGTCAGTGTCCCATCAATACATCAGGAGGGTCAGTGTCCCATCAATACATCAGAGGGGTCAGTGTCCCATCAATACATCAGGAGGGGTCAGTGTCCCATCAATACATCAGGAGGGGTCAGTGTCCCATCAATACATCAGGAGGGTCAGTGTCCCATCAATACATCAGGAGGGTCAGTGTCCCATCAATACATCAGGAGGGGTCAGTGTCCCATCAATACATCAGGAGGGGGTCAGTGTCCCATCAATACATCAGGAGGGTCAGTGTCCCATCAATACATCAGGAGGGTCAGTGTCCCATCAATACATCAGGAGGGGTCAGTGTCCCATCAATACATCAGGAGGGGTCAGTGTCCCATCAATACATCAGGAGGGGTCAGTGTCCCATCAATACATCAGGAGGGGTCAGTGTCCCATCAATACATCAGGAGGGTCAGTGTCCCATCAATACATCAGGAGGGTCAGTGTCCCATCAATACATCAGGAGGGTCAGTGTCCCATCAATAGATCAGGAGGGTCAGTGTCCCCATCAATACATCAGGAGGGTCAGTGTCCCATCAATACATCAGGAGGGTCAGTGTCCCATCAATACATCAGGAGGGTCAGTGTCCCATCAATACATCAGGAGGGTCAGTGTCCCATCAATACATCAGGAGGGTCAGTGTCCCATCAATACATCAGGAGGGGTCAGTGTCCCATCAATACATCAGGAGGGGTCAGTGTCCCATCAATACATCAGGAGGGGTCAGTGTCCCATCAATACATCAGGAGGGTCAGTGTCCCATCAATACATCAGGAGGGTCAGTGTCCCATCAATACATCAGGAGGGTCAGTGTCCCATCAATACATCAGGAGGGGTCAGTGTCCCATCAATACATCAGGAGGGGTCAGTGTCCCATCAATACATCAGGAGGGTCAGTGTCCCATCAATACATCAGGAGGGGTCAGTGTCCCATCAATACATCAGGAGGGTCAGTGTCCCATCAATACATCAGGAGGGTCAGTGTCCCATCAATACATCAGGAGGGGTCAGTGTCCCATCAATACATCAGGAGGGGTCAGTGTCCCATCAATACATCAGGAGGGGTCAGTGTCCCATCAATACATCAGGAGGGGTCAGTGTCCCATCAATACATCAGGAGGGTCAGTGTCCCATCAATACATCAGGAGGGTCAGTGTCCCATCAATACATCAGGAGGGTCAGTGTCCCATCAATACATCAGGAGGGTCAGTGTCCCATCAATACATCAGGAGGGTCAGTGTCCCATCAATACATCAGGAGGGTCAGTGTCCCATCAATACATCAGGAGGGTCAGTGTCCCATCAATACATCAGGAGGGTCAGTGTCCCATCAATACATCAGGAGGGTCAGTGTCCCATCAATACATCAGGAGGGTCAGTGTCCCATCAATACATCAGGAGGGTCAGTGTCCCATCAATACATCAGGAGGGGTCAGTGTCCCATCAATACATCAGGAGGGTCAGTGTCCCATCAATACATCAGGAGGGGTCAGTGTCCCATCAATACATCAGGAGGGTCAGTGTCCCATCAATACATCAGGAGGGGTCAGTGTCCCATCAATACATCAGGAGGGTCAGTGTCCCATCAATACATCAGGAGGGTCAGTGTCCCATCAATACATCAGGAGGGGTCAGTGTCCCATCAATACATCAGGAAGGGTCAGTGTCCCATCAATACATCAGAGGGTCAGTGTCCCATCAATACATCAGGAGGGGTCAGTGTCCCATCAATACATCAGGAGGGTCAGTGTCCCATCAATACATCAGGAGGGGTCAGTGTCCCATCAATACATCAGGAGGGGTCAGTGTCCCATCAATACATCAGGAGGGTCAGTGTCCCATCAATACATCAGGAGGGTCAGTGTCCCATCAATACATCAGGAGGGTCAGTGTCCCATCAATACATCAGGAGGGGTCAGTGTCCCATCAATACATCAGGAGGGTCAGTGTCCCATCAATACATCAGGAGGGTCAGTGTCCCATCAATACATCAGGAGGGTCAGTGTCCCATCAATACATCAGGAGGGTCAGTGTCCCATCAATACATCAGGAGGGGTCAGTGTCCCATCAATACATCAGGAGGGTCAGTGTCCCATCAATACATCAGGAGGGTCAGTGTCCCATCAATACATCAGGAGGGGTCAGTGTCCCATCAATACATCAGGAGGGGTCAGTGTCCCATCAATACATCAGGAGGGTCAGTGTCCCATCAATACATCAGGAGGGTCAGTGTCCCATCAATACATCAGGAGGGTCAGTGTCCCATCAATACATCAGGAGGGGTCAGTGTCCCATCAATACATCAGGAGGGGTCAGTGTCCCATCAATACATCAGGAGGGTCAGTGTCCCATCAATAGATCAGGAGGGTCAGTGTCCCATCAATACATCAGGAGGGGTCAGTGTCCCATCAATACATCAGGAGGGGTCAGTGTCCCATCAATACATCAGGAGGGTCAGTGTCCCATCAATACATCAGGAGGGTCAGTGTCCCATCAATACATCAGGAGGGTCAGTGTCCCATCAATACATCAGGAGGGTCAGTGTCCCATCAATACATCAGGAGGGGTCAGTGTCCCATCAATACATCAGGAGGGTCAGTGTCCCATCAATACATCAGGAGGGTCAGTGTCCCATCAATACATCAGGAGGGTCAGTGTCCCATCAATACATCAGGAGGGGTCAGTGTCCCATCAATACATCAGGAGGGTCAGTGTCCCATCAATACATCAGGAGGGTCAGTGTCCCATCAATACATCAGGAGGGTCAGTGTCCCATCAATACATCAGGAGGGGTCAGTGTCCCATCAATACTCACCATGTGGGAATACATCAGGAGGGGTCAGTGTCCCATCAATACTTCATCTATGACAGTTACATTTGAGTATTTTAGCGGATGCTCTTATCCAGAGCAACTTACTGAAATGATAGTATTCATTTTTCTTACTGGTCCCCTGTGGGAATCGAACCCACAACCCTGTCATTGCAAGCCCCATGCTCTACCAAATGAGCCACACGGGATCCTCTCTCCTTTGCTCTCCCTCTCTACTCTCTCGCTCACTCTCTCTACTCTCTCGCACCTCCCTCTCCCTCTCTCGCTCTCCCCTCTCCTCTCTCGCTCCCTCTCTCCTCCCTCTCTCTCTCTCTCTCTCTCTCAACTCTCTCTCCCTCTCTCTCTCTCTCTCTCTCTCTCTCTCTCTCTCACTCTCTCACTCTCCTCTCCCTCTCCCTCTCCCTCCCTCTCCCTCTCTCTAATCTCTCTCTCTCTCCTCTCTCTCTCTCTCTCTCTCTCTCTCTCTCTCTCTCTCTCTCTCTCTCTCTCTCTCTCTCTCTCTCTCTCTATTCATGTGTTTACTGTACCTATGATGACTTCCTGAAATTTTGTCCCTCTAAACAGGTCAGAAGCATAACTTTAAGAAGTACCAGACCAACAACCTCAATACTGTCTACGATTACGGCTCCATCATGCACTATGGCAGGTGAGTTGGTTTATAAAACCAAAACCCAATTTTATGTCACATGCGCCGAATACAACAGGTTTAGACTTTACCGTGAAATGCTTACTTACGAGCCCTTAACCAACAATACAGAGTTAAAAAGAACTACAATTGTAACAACAATAAATAATAATGATATATACAAGGAGTAACGGTACCGAGTCAATTTGCAGGGAGGTGTACAAGGTAGTTGAGGTAATATGTAAATGTAGGTAGGAAACAGAGGGCACTCCCCGATCCACATTGACGGGGCTGAGCGGGTCAAGAGCTTCAAGTTCCTCGTTGTCCATATCACCAAGGTCTTGACATGGTTGTGCTCTAATGTTGGGTTCTACGGTTGTGCTCTAATGTTGGGTTCTAAGGTTGTGCTCTAATGTTGGGTTCTAAGGTTGTGCTCTAATGTTGGGTTCTAAGGTTGTGCTCTAATGTTGGGTTCTAAGGTTGTGCTCTAATGTTGGGTTCTAAGGTTGTGCTCTAATGTTGGGTTCTAAGGTTGTGCTCTAATGTTGGGTTCTAAGGTTGTGCTCTAATGTTGGGTTCTAAGGTTGTGCTCTAATGTTGGGTTCTAAGGTTGTGCTCTAATGTTGGGTTCTAAGGTTGTGCTCTAATGTTGGGTTCTAAGGTTGTGCTCTAATGTTGGGTTCTAAGGTTGTGCTCTAATGTTGGGTTCTAAGGTTGTGCTCTAAGGGTTGTGCTCTAATGTTGGGTTCTAAGGTTGTGCTCTAATGTTTGGTTCTACGGTTGTGCTCTAATGTTGGGTTCTGCTCTAAGGTTGTGCTCTAATGTTGGGTTCTAAGGTTGTGCTCTAATGTTGGGTTCTAAGGTTGTGCTCTAATGTTGGGTTCTAAGGTTGTGCTCTAATGTTGGGTTCTAAGGTTGTGCTCTAATGTTGGGTTCTAAGGTTGTGCTCTAATGTTGGGTTCTAAGGTTGTGCTCTAATGTTGGGTTCTATGGTTGTGCTCTAATGTTGGGTTCTAAGGTTGTGCTCTAATGTTGGGTTCTAAGGTTGTGCTCTAATGTTGGGTTCTAAGGTTGTGCTCTAATGTTGGGTTCTAAGGTTGTGCTCTAATGTTGGGTTCTAAGGTTGTGCTCTAATGTTGGGTTCTAAGGTTGTGCTCTAATGTTGGGTTCTAAGGTTGTGCTCTAATGTTGGGTTCTAAGGTTGTGCTCTAATGTTGGGTTCTAAGGTTGTGCTCTAATGTTGGGTTCTAAGGTTGTGCTCTAATGTTGGGTTCTAAGGTTGTGCTCTAATGTTGGGTTCTAAGGTTGTGCTCTAATGTTCGGTTCTAAGGTTGTGCTCTAATGTTGGGTTCTAAGGTTGTGCTCTAATGTTGGGTTCTAAGGCTGTGTTCTTCTAAGGTTGCATTCTCTGATACAGGTATGCCTTCTCAGAGGACGGTAGCCCAACCATCATCCCCAAACCAGATCCCAACACTCCTATTGGTCAGCGAGATGGACCCAGTGTTCTGGACATACAGAAGATAAACCTACTGTATGAATGTGGTACGAAGTTACCGGCTTCACCATGTCAGTGGATATGGCATGGTTAAGTGTTTGTGAACCGTATGTTTTCATGGCATCACCAGTACAGTGTTTTATTTTGTCTGCTAGGTGGCCTGGTGTAACTCCGATGAAGAACTGTCAGCGTAGACCACAAACTGATGGAACAATTCATATCCCATTTATACTGATATTTTAATCATGTTTATGAAACTTAAGATCGAGACAAGTCAATAAAGTCTGTTATAAGTGTTGTACAACGTGATTTAAAGTGTGAGATCTCGTAATGGTCGTTATCACAACCGATGACCACATGGGGATTAATGGGCAACCCGACGTGCATCTGCTTCATGGCGATCAGAGTGATCCTTCTCAGTCCCAGGCCATTCTAATCATTCATGACAGCTCCTCTTCAGCAGACTAACACCCACTGACACCTCGTTCATACTATCTGCCTGCTCCATACAAAGGCACTTGTTCTCTACATAAGATCATGTTTTCCATCATTTTTGTCATACTGGTTTCTCCTAAGACTGTCAATGATTGTTATGGGGGGGTGGGGGCGACAATGTCCAAATCTTACATTTGTCCAATCACTTGTTCTTGCGTTCGATTCTATCACATATGAAATACAGTAGAGTATCACCGAAGAAGTTCCCCAGAACTCTGTTGATAGGCTACGTTGATTTGAATCGGTAGAATATCACCAAAAGAGCTTTTACAGTAGAATACCACCAAAAGAGCTTTTACAGTAGAATACCAAAAGAGCCTTTACAGTAGAATACCACCAAAAGAGCTTTTACAGTAGAATACCACCAAAAAGAGCTTTTACAGTAGAATACCACCAAAGAGCTTTACAGTAGAATACCACCAAAAGAGCTTTTACAGTAGAATACCACCAAAAGAGCTTTTAACAGTAGAATACCACCAAAAGAGCTTTACAGTAGAATACCACCAAAAGAGCTTTTACAGTAGAATACCACCAAAAGAGCTTTTACAGTAGAATACCACCAAAAGAGCTTTTACAGTAGAATACCACCAAAAGAGATTTTACAGTAGAATACCACCAAAAGAGATTTTACAGTAGAATACCACCAAAATAGCTTTTACAGTAGAATACCACCAAAATAGCTTTTACAGTAGAATACCACCAAAAGAGATTTTACAGTAGAATACCACCAAAATATATTTTACAGTAGAATACCACCAAAAAGCTTTACAGTAGAATACCACCAAAAGAGCTTTACAGTAGAATACCACCAAAAGAGCCTTTTGCTTTCTGGATCATTCTCATCCCAGGGGCCCAGGTCAGTTCAGCAGGGAGTCCAGGTCAGTTCAGCAGGGAGCCCAGGTCAGTTCAGCTGGGGGCCCAGGTCAGTTCAGCTGGGGGCCCAGGTCAGTTCAGCTGGGGGCCCAGGTCAGTTCAGCAGGGAGCCCAGGTCAGTTCAGCTGGGGGCCCAGGTCAGTTCAGCAGGGAGTCCAGGTCAGTTCAGCAGGAGCCCAGGTCAGTTCAGCTGGGGCCCAGGTCAGTTCAGCTGGGAGCCCAGGTCAGTTCAGCAAGGAGCCCAGGTCAGTTCAGCTGGGAGCCCAGGTCAGTTCAGCAGGGAGCCCAGGTCAGTTCAGCTGGGAGCCCAGGTCAGTTCAGCTGGGAGCCCAGGTCAGTTCAGCTGGGAGCCCAGGTCAGTTCAGCAGGGAGCCCAGGTCAGTTCAGCAGGGAGCCCAGGTCAGTTCAGCTGGGAGCCCAGGTCAGTTCAGCTGGGAGCCCAGGTCAGTTCAGCTGGGAGCCCAGGTCAGTTCAGCAGGGAGCCCAGGTCAGTTCAGCTGGGAGCCCAGGTCAGTTCAGCTGGGAGCCCAGGTCAGTTCAGCTGGGAGCCCAGGTCAGTTCAGCAGGAGCCCAGGTCAGTTCAGCAGGGAGCCCAGGTCAGTTCAGCTGGGAGCCCAGGTCAGTTCAGCTGGGAGCCCAGGTCAGTTCAGCTGGGGGCCCAGGTCAGTTCAGCTGGGGGCCCAGGTCAGTTCAGCTGGGGGCCCAGGTCAGTTCAGCTGGGAGCCCAGGTCAGTTCAGCTGGGAGCCCAGGTCAGTTCAGCTGGGAGCCCAGGTCAGTTCAGCTGGGAGCCCAGGTCAGTTCAGCTGGGAGCCCAGGTCAGTTCAGCTGGAAGCCCAGGTCAGTTCAGCTGGGAGCCCAGGTCAGTTCAGCTGGGAGCCCAGGTCAGTTCAGCTGGGAGCCCAGGTCAGTTCAGCTGGGAGCCCAGGTCAGTTCAGCTGGGAGCCCAGGTCTGTTCAGCTGGGGGCCCAGGTCAGTTCAGCTGGGGGCCCAGGTCAGTTCAGCTGGGAGCCCAGGTCAGTTCAGCTGAGGGCCCAGGTCAGTTCAGCTGGGGGCCCAGGTCAGTTCAGCTGGGAGCCCAGGTCAGTTCAGCTGGGAGCCCAGGTCAGTTCAGCTGGGAGCCCAGGTCAGTTCAGCTGGGAGCCCAGGTCAGTTCAGCTGGGGGCCCAGGTCAGTTCAGCTGGGGGCCCAGGTCAGTTCAGCTGGGGGCCCAGGTCAGTTCAGCTGGGGGCCCAGGTCAGTTCAGCTGGGAGCCCAGGTCAGTTCAGCTGAGGGCCCAGGTCAGCTCAGCTGAGGGCCCGGGTCAGCTCAGCTGCTAATGTGTGCTCCTACGTTGGAAGGCTCTTCGCGTGGACAGCCGTGCTCGTCCCCTTCTTCTTCTCTTCCTGCGCATCGTTGAGGTCACTTTCTGCTTTCCACTGTCCTTTCAGAAGCTGCGCAGGAAATTGAAAGACAGGTAGAGGGACAGGTAGGTGAGGAACAGGTAGCAGGCCCACAGAATGACCATTATGGGAAGAATTGTCTGAAAGATCTTTCTGCCATTGAGGCAATATGAGCTATCTTGTCATACTCAGTAACACGAATAGATAATCCCCAGAGAAGTAAAGTCAAATTTAGTCCGGAATGTTTTTTTAAGAGTAGCATCATCTAAATAATTAATTCAATAATAAATAAATCCTGTTCTACAACTGCTACTATGGTTATCAGAATCGTCTTCTTATAGTATTGATTAATTGCCCACTTGTCTTCGGTGGTGAGTGGAGGCTACTCCAGAGAGGTGGAGACGCGTTACGTTCCAGCTCCTTGTCTATTTGGCTCTATTTAAGCAGCTTAAACTAGATTAGTGTCTCAGATACTCTGCCTCACAAAGAAAGCAGACATGTTTATCCACTTTTTTTCTTAACAGGGAATACAGTTGTATCATTGATTTTGTATATATTTTTACATCATAAAATACAGTATGTAATAATATAATATAATAATATAATAATATATAATATATAATATATATGCCATTTAGCTGATGCTTTTATCCAAATGTAGAGCACCAAGTATTACATGTTCAACATTAAACTAGAAAAGTGTCAATCTACATGAAATACTGTGAAAATGTAACTAGTAGGTGCAAAAATAATTGGCTACCAAATCCCTTTACAGTGCCTTCGTAAAGCATTGAGGGTCCCCAAGATCACAGTGGTCTCCATCATTCTGCAGCATTGAAGGTCCCCAAGAACACAGTGGACTCCATCATTCTGCAGTATTGAAGGTCCCCAAGAACACAGTGGCCTCCATCATTCTGCAGCATTAAAGGTCCCCAAGAACACAGTGGTCTCCATCATTCTGCAGCATTGAAGGTCCCCAAGAACACAGTGGTCTCCATCATTCTGCAGCATTGAAGGTCCCCAAGAACACAGTGGCCTCCATCATTCTGCAGCATTGAAGGTCCCCTAGAACACAGTGGCCTCCATCATTCTGCAGCATTAAAGGTCCCCAAGAACACAGTGGTCTCCATCATTCTGCAGCATTGAAGGTCCCCAAGAACACAGTGGCCTCCATCATTCTGCAGCATTGAAGGTCCCCAAGAACACAGTGGCCTCCATCATTCTGTAGCATTGAAGGTCCCCTAGAACACAGTGGCCTCCATCATTCTGCAGCATTAAAGGTCCCCAAGAACACAGTGGCCTCCATCATTCTGCAGCATTGAAGGTCCCCAAGATCACAGTGGTCTCCATCATTCTGTAGCATTGAAGGTCCCCAAGATCACAGTGGCCTCCATCATTCTCAAATGGAAGAAGGTTGGAACCACCAAGACTCTTCCTAGAGCATTTTCCAAATCATGTCCAATCAATTGAACTTACCACCAGGTGGACTCCAATCAAGTTGTAGAAACACCTCAAGGATGATCAATGGAAACAGGACGCACCTGAACTCAATAAGCACCCTATTCCTTATATAGTGCACTACTTTTATAGCACCCTATTCCCTATATAGTGCACTACTTTTATAGCACCCTATTCCCTATATAGTGCACTACTTTTATAGCACCCTATTCCTATATAGTGCACTACTTTTATGGCACCCTATTCCCTATATAGTGCACTACTTTTATGGCACCCTATTCCCTATATAGTGCACTACTTTTATAGCACCCTATTCCCTATATAGTGCACTACTTTTATAGCACCCTATTCCCTATATAGTGCACTACTTTTATAGTACCCTATTCCCTATATAGTGCACTACTTTTATAGCACCCTATTCCCTATATAGTGCACTACTTTTATAGCACCCTATTCCCTATATAGTGCACTACTTTTATAGCACCCTATTCCCTATATAGTGCACTACTTTTATAGCACCCTATTCCCTATATAGTGCACTACTTTTATAGCACCCTATTCCCTATATAGTGCACTACTTTTATAGCACCCTATTCCCTATATAGTGCACTACTTTTATAGCACCCTATTCCCTATATAGTGCACTACTTTTATAGCACCCTATTCCCTATATAGTGCACTACTTTTATATCACCCTATGCCCTATATAGTGCACTACTTTTGGTCAAAATATATAGTACTTATACTTTTGGTCACTATATAGGGAGCAGGGTGCCATTTAAGGGATGCAACGTTGGACTGCAAGCTGACTGGCCCAGCTCTTTCTGGTAACAGCCAATCAGCCATGCCGTTGTTGTGATGTGAGTGAACAGTATTGGTGACCATTCTGGATCAGAGCAATAAAAAAATGTATTTCAAATAGTTTTTCTTCTGAGTTTTCACTTTTCTATTCTAATATTGGATGTCATTTTTTTTTTTGTCCATTTCAAAGTGTAGTGACAGTGATGAAGTCATATCAATGAAATATAAGTAAGAACAGACCAATGATGAAGTCATATCAATGAAATATAAGTAAGAACAGACCAATGATGAAGTCATATCAATGAAATATAAGTAAGAACAGACCAATGATGAAGTCATATCAATGAAATATAAGTAAGAACAGACCAATGATGAAGTCATATCAATGAAATATAAGTAAGAACAGACCAATGATGAAGTCATATCAATGAAATATAAGTAAGAACAGACCAATGATGAAGTCATATCAATGAAATATAAGTAAGAACAGACCAATGATGAAGTCATATCAATGAAATAAGTAAGAACAGACCAATGATGAAGTCATATCAATGAAATATAAGTAAGAACAGACCAATGATGAAGTCATATCAATGAAATATAAGTAAGAACAGACCAATGATGAAGTCATATCAATGAAATATAAGTAAGAACAGACCAATGATGAAGTCATATCAATGAAATATAAGTAAGAACAGACCAATGATGAAGTCATATCAATGAAATATAAGTAAGAACAGACCAATGATGAAGTCATATCAATGAAATATAAGTAAGAACAGACCAATGATGAAGAACATATCAATGAAATATAAGTAAGAACAGACCAATGATGAAGTCATATCAATGAAATATAAGTAAGAACAGACCAATGATGAAGTCATATCAATGAAATATGTAAGAACAGACCAATGATGAAGTCATATCAATGAAATATAAGTAAGAACAGACCAATGATGAAGTCATATCAATGAAATATAAGTAAGAACAGACCAATGATGAAGTCATATCAATGAAATATAAGTAAGAACAGACCAATGATGAAGTAATATCAAAGAAATATAAGTAAGAACAGACCAATGATGAAGTCATATCAATTAAATATAAGTAAGAACAGACCAATGATGAGTCATATCAATTAAATATAAGTAAGAACAGAACATGATGAGTCATATCAATTAAATATAAGTAAGAACAGACCAATGATGAAGTCATATCAATTAAATATAAGTAAGAACAGACCAATGATGAAGTCATATCAATGAAATATAAGTAAGAACAGACCAATGATGAAGTCATATCAATGAAATATAAGTAAGAACAGACCAATGATGAAGTCATATCAATGAAATATAAGTAAGAACAGACCAATGATGAAGTCATATCAATGAAATATAAGTAAGAACAGACCAATGATGAAGTCATATCAATGAAATATAAGTAAGAACAGACCAATGATGAAGTCATATCAATGAAATATAAGTAAGAACAGACCAATGATGAACAAAACATGTACATCTGTGCCACAGATTGCAAAATAGTTGGGAAGAGATTTTCAATTGACTAATTCCATGGCACTTGGTTTACAAACGGATTCCAAACTTGAGTTTTTCAATTTAATTATACCACATTTTTGCAACCAATAGACTGTTATTTATATGGGGGATACCACCTTCCCAGCGTTGCAGATTTTGCTGCGAAGAGACAGAATCATTATATAATTTGTTTTGGTCCTGTCCATATGTTGCTTGTTTTTGGTCGCAGGTTCAGGAACGGCTGAATCATTTTTGACTTAGCATTTTTTTTTTAAAGATTAAAATCTATTTTACAAGAGAGCCCTGTACACATTACAATAAAAACAGAATATTAAAACATACACATCTGTATAAAACAATAAAATCAGCACTATAATTTTTTTTTTTTTTTTTACATTTAATGAAATCAATCACATTCAACTACATAAAGGTCCTCAATCAATCATTTAAACTGCCTGAGAGGCACCAGTACATCTAACTGCAGTGAACTCTGCAGATTATTCCACAAATCAGGGGCAAAACTAAAACATTAAAAAGTCATAGTCAATCGATCAATAATATAATACTTTCAGCAAAAACGTTTATCTTTAATTTACAATATGTACGAGCTATGAGAATAGAAAGGTTCAAAACTTTTGTGAAACATCACAACTCAGTTGAAAAATATATGGCAATAAAGAAATCAAACCTGGATGGTGTTCAGGTATAGATGGGGCGGCAGGTAGCCTAGGGGTTAGAGTGATGGGCCAGCGAACCGAAAGGTTGCAAGATCGAATCCCTGAGCTGACAAGGTAAAAGCAGAACTATCGTGAAGTATTTTAAATGTATATAATATATAATGAGCTGGAAATAGAACACAGGAGGCTGCTGAGGGGAGAATAATGTCTGGAACAGAAACCATGTATTTGATTCTTCTCTCGTCATTACCTTGAGCCAGTCCTCCTCAATTAATTAAGCCTCCTGTGAAGTAGAAGCATAAGAGTTGTTGTCCATTCTGTAATTAGGGGATGTTATAGTTCGGGGAAATTAAGTCAAATATATACAAAAAAATGTACAAAAATATATGGGGGGATTGGATGCAGACAATTACATTGACGGAAGCAACAATTTATCAAGCTGATCCCCTTAAACAAATCTAATAATAATAACACTCTGGTTGTTGTTCATCTGTTATTGTTATTGACAAATAAGATATCCAGACAGAAAACATTTACATTTTGAAAGTGACAAAATATATATATTTTTTTTTAAATACACATCCCTCACAATTGATAACTCGTTGACAATTAGAAAATGAAACCCTTGTATTTACGCAAACATTCAATCAAGGTGAAGAGAGTCCTAATGAAACTCAATCTGAATCACTGAACCTTACAGATTGCGCAATCTAAATTTAAAGGTAATTTCCAACTGAGCTGACATATGCAGCATTTACCGTGAATGCATTTAGCCAAACACGGGAACATTGCCTTTAAATTTCAATCACACTAACGCTGATAGGCAGTTAGTAAAAATATTGTATTTCAATAAAATACAGGTCTAACGATTCAGAAAAATATGTTTAAAAAAAAAGATACCCAATCAATTCCCTATGTAATAACATACAAAACCCATTCACCTTTTACCTTTCCCCTCCCTAGAATAGTCTTTGTGGGACATCTTGTTCTGCTTTGTTCTGCTTGCTGTTTACAACAGAAACACAGGCCACTTTAAAAAGGTACGTGTGTATCAGTACCAACAACAGAATCTATCCAAAAACTAAAGCTATCTTCATCAAAACAAGAACATCAACACAATGATTTTGAATGAACATGTCTCCTCCCTTCACCCATAAAAACACGAATGTCTTAAAATACCTTCACACAGACAGACTCAGTCCATACAATCTCTTAACATACACACGGACTTCCACATCTCCCTTCTGCTGTGAGGTCATCCACTGTAGGAAACCTCAGTTCCCAACCTAGTTGATCATGTTTTCCCCTGTATCCAGCCCACTGACAGGATGATGTACAGGCTGACTCAGGGTCTTACCAACAAAATATATATTATTATATATTATTATTATAAAATGGAGGCTGAACTTGGAGAGTACAGACTATCCCAAAAATACCAAATCCTACAACTTCATCCTCTGTGTGTTGTTATTTCCACAGGACGCGGAGACCCTTGTTCGCTCCTCACTGAGTCTTCTTGTTGACTCCATTACTCTCCGCCAGGCCGTCCAGTTTGAGGTGTGTCTGGCTGTAGTGTCTGATGAGGGTCCCGGGGACCAGAGCCACACAGGCTATGCCCAGCAGCTGTAGCACTTTGCCCCAGGAGAACAGGTCATCCAGAGGACAACTCAGACAGCATGGAGCCCGTCTGGACACAGATGAAGTTATATGGGATCAGGCCTGGAGGGATGGGGACAGAAGACAGAAAGTGAAAGAGACATGAGACACACAGAGGGACAGAAACATCAATCATTGCTAAGTATGTTATGGTCTTACGGATCATAAAGAGATGGTCTCTGAATATTACATGAATAACACATTGGGACTATGAAGTAAAAAGAGTGAATCCGTTTCTGCTGCTCACCGATGAAGACGGAGAAGAAGAAGAATGTGACAGGGATGTTGACGATGGGGGCGGACATGTTGAGGAACCAGTTAGGAGTCATGGGGAAGAACCTGAGGAAGAGGAGGAAGAAGAACAGACAGGACTGGTTCTCTTCCACCTTGGAACCAGAGCAGCAACAGAGAAGTGGTTAGTTAATATCTATCTCCTCATACATGAACTCTGCTGCCACCCAGTGGCCATATAACCAATGTCAGTGTCGGCATCCCACAGATCAAGTTACCAATCACTCTACCAAAGCCATGACCCTTGCTGAGCAACAGCCCACTTCTAGGTGTCAGAGCAGGTGACGTCACAGGTTGATCACACCGCTAACTAGCTAACCATTTCACATCGGCTAAATTGGGAGGATGGATTTTCACCTGTTATAAACAGTGAATGGGATTGTTGCAGAACTACATACCTTCCTCTGCAGCATGGAGACCTGGCCAGGGAAGAGGTTTGTGATGTAGCGCTTACCGAAGGCCTGGGAGAGGAGGTAACACATGGTGGAGCCCACAGTGGTCAGAACACAGGCTAGTACCAAGCCCTGCCATGGGCCAAACAGAGCACCTGCTAGAATGTTCTGCAGAGGACAGAATCAAAAACAATCAGAGCTACAACTTACAAAAGTATGTCATGTAGCTAACGATTTGTGAATATGCCATGTCAATTGTCTTCCTTTCATGATCACACATTTCATTATGTATTTCATGTAGCTGTTGTCCTATTAATGATCAGTCGTGATTATACATTTTCTTTGTGAAATTATGTATTTAAGATAATTAAATGTACAGTTGGCCTAATGTATGTTATATTTATAGAAAATACTAAGTATTAAATATAAAATAAATACTATGATTACAAACATTTCCACAAACATGTTTAAAAAAGAAAAATCACATTTATAATGTGTATATTATGATGTTTACCTACAATTTCTGCTTCTGAGTATATTTTCTGTGTGCGAGTGTGTGTACCAGGAAGGAGGAGCCAGGAATGGCGAAGGACTGCTTGTAGAGATAGGCGCTACAGAAGAGAAGCAGAAGGTATCCAGTGTGTTCTGTCTTGTAGAACTGGAGCAGCTCAGCCAGTTCCCTCAGCTCGACCAGGTCTGAGGGGAACTTCAGCCTGAACGGAGGGATCACAACACAGATAGTATCATGAATGCTGGGGAAAAAAGGTCTGATCTGGGGTTGGAGAGATGAACTACAGTATACGAGTCATGGTACTCATCAGTGTATGATGATGAACTACAGTATGAGTCATGGTACTCATCAGTGTATGATGATGAACTACAGTATACGAGTCATGGTACTCATCAGTGTATGATGATGAACTACAGTATACGAGTCATGGTACTCATCAGTGTATGATGATGAACTACAGTATACGAGTCATGGTACTCATCAGTGTATGATGATGAACTACAGTATACGAGTCATGGTACTCATCAGTGTATGATGATGAACTACAGTATACGAGTCATGGTACTCATCAGTGTATGATGATGAACTACAGTATACGAGTCATGGTACTCATCAGTGTATGATGATGAACTACAGTATACGAGTCATGGTACTCATCAGTGTATGATGATGGGAAGATGAATGAAGGGTTATTCCACCTCATAGGGGTGGCAGGGTAGCCTAGTGGTTAGAGTGGAGGGGTGGCAGGGTAGCCTAGTGGTTAGAGTGGAGGGGTGGCAGGGTAGCCTAGTGGTTAGATTGGAGGGGCGGCAGGGTAGCCTAGTGGTTAGAGTGGAGGGGTGGCAGGGTAGCCTAGTGGTTAGATTGGAGCGGTGGCAGGGTAGCCCAGTGGTTAGAGTGGAGGGGTGGCAGGGTAGCCTAGTGGTTAGAGTGTTGGACTAGTAACCAGAAGGTTTCAAGTTCAAACCCCTGAGCTGACAAGGTACAAATCTGTCGTTCTGCCCCTGAACAGGCAGTTAACCCATAGGCCGTCATTGAAAATAAGAATTTGTTCTTAACTGACTAGCCTAGTAAAATAAAGGTTAAATAAAAATGGTATATATTTGTATTTTGAACCTGGGAGTAGATTCATAAACCTAACAACTCCAATGACTAATTCCTTTGAACAGGGGAAGATAACATCAGTAAATTGACTAGGAATACATTACATGTGATGGAGAAACAAGCCACAGCTCCATGTACTACTTGTCAGACGTGGAGAACTGATATTGTTCACTTGTTGACCTGGGCTGGGACATCTGCAGGTGGCTTTTGACTATTTATTTGAATTCCTCCTGTCATACTTATTGTTAGAAAAAAAAGTTTGGTCCAAATCAGATTTTAGGTACTGTAAAGAATTGCTATTTCTTATGCAAGTGACCAGCCTACTGCTATTACATTGCTATAACTGAGACAGCGTATTTTCACAGTGAAACATGTTAGGTCCCATACAGGATAGCTCCCACACCCCCACACACACATACACACACTAACTGCCGAGGACACACAGATAAGACATACACCCACACATTGGGAGGAAGAGACACAGCCTTGACTTGCAGACACAAGCACACACACACACAATCTCCTTCCTAGCCGAACATTGTGTGACTGAGAACAGCCCGACGAGACGCGGAGGAACGACGGACGGCTCAACAGGACCAATCCAAGAAGACAACACCTCAACTGTGGCCAACCAAAAGACCGTGACTTCCAGACTCAACCTACTTTCTGTGCTGTACATAACATGCTTGCAATCTGTTATCGGGGCTTCTTTCTGCTGGTTCCTTATGAGCCAAATGAATGAGCCCGTATACGTTGTACCAGATATCTTTACTCTGAATAAACTGTCGCTTGTAATTGAATTGACCACCTTGTCCGAATCGATCCTTGACCGACTCGCCCTATCTACATATCTCATTATCAACAGTACTATATTTATTGATTATATGAATCCTATAAATTCAAAAATGGCCAAGATGGATGCAATCAATTAGATTAATTCATCGTAGATCTAATTATATTATATTAGATTAATTCATCGTAGATCTAATTATATTATATTTCAACAAAATAATGTTGCAGGAATGCTTATCTTCTCTGTTTCTAACTACAGAAAATTACTTTGATATGGGGGAGATATTATTTAATGTCTTAAGTGTATCTTTCTCCAAACAAATTTATTCAGTGAATCTAGAGCGTTGGGCCAGTAACCGAAAGGTTGCTGGTTCGAATCCCCGAGCTGACATGGTAGAACTCTTTCGTTCTGCCCCTGAACAAGGCAGTTAACCCACTGTTCCCCGGTAGGCCATCATTGTAAATAAGAATTTGTTCTTAACTGACTTGCCTCGTTAAATATATATATTTTTTAAAGTCGCTAGCCAGTGGAACAGTATAGCTTCCGTCCCTACCTGGGCTCGAACCAGGGACCCTCTGCACACATCGGGATGTCATAAGGTGAATGCACCAATTTGTAAGTCGCTCTGGATAAGAGCGTCTGCTAAATGACTTAAATGTAAATGTAAATGTCGACAACAGCCACCTTCGAAGCATCGTTACCCATCGCTCCACAAAAGCCGCGTTTCGAGGGTGGCTGTTGTCGATGTGTGCAGAGGGTCCCTGGTTCGAGCCCAGGTAGGGACGGAAGCTATACGATTACACCAGTACGAATCAGAGCCATATACTGTAGTCTACATAGTTACCTGTGTTCTTTGAATTCTCCACTGTCCTTGTTAGTGTCGATGTCAGACGTTTCTTCGTCCTCCGTCGCTTTGGGTGGGAGTTGTCGCGGTCCGGTCGGAAGGTAAGAAGACAGAATGTACAGATAGAAAGTAGCGGCGGTAATTACAACAATTAAACCCACAATTGACCGCATAGTTAAAGAAGAAGCTAGTTAGTCTACATGCAATACAGGAACCAAGTATCGGGTGAGACAGAAGGGGACGACAATAAGCGCTGGACCGAAGAGGAACACGGGGAGCCTCGACGGACAGCTGTGACGCAACATCCGTTATTATCAGCGCTACGTTTGTGTCATTGAACAACATGGGGTCATAGTGTTATTACCATTCTAAACACGTTTAGCACTTTCAGTGAGTCTATTGCACGTATTTTATTGGGAATATACACACAGGGTTAAAACTATGTGAAAAGTAATTATTGTAGTAATTTATGTTTTCACTAATTGGGGAAAATCTCAGTGTCGTATTGAAGAAATTAAAAAGTATCAAAAGACTTCCTTCTCAACCAAGTCAACAAACTCACCTTTTAAAGTCGATATGTGGTAAAGGTGATGACAACATGCCATCTCACTTGGTCTAGAGTTCAACATCAGCTGCGCGCGCCATGGTATATGAGGAGTCGGAGTGACTTTTCCCCAGAACAATAATGGCCACGTACTCTCGGCTCCCGGGATCCGTTGCTCTGATAACGCTTCAGAATCCACCTGTCAACGCGCTCAGGTGAGTTCAAAATAACTTGGTACGGTTGGGATAATATTGCACGCAGTAGAAATGTCGATAAACATGTTCCTGTCGATTAGTAGGCTTATGCGTTACGAAGGTGACAACCAAAGCAGGTTGGTTTGCACCTGTCATGTCCTTGTTAAAAATACTTGTCTTTATACTTAAGATTCTAATATTATTATTAAAGTATAGCTAGTATGGGATGTCATCATGTAAATTGAATTCCTGTAGAGTTGGAACATATACTGTAACTTCACATGATTCTGCACCTGTCTGTCTGCGCATTTTGGACCTTTTAGTGTCATATTGATGTGATTTCTGTCTGTCTGTGTGTCCCCAGTGCAGCGGTGCGACAGGGCATAGTAGATACGGTGCAGAGGGCCCTGAAGGACCCACAGGTGACATCTGTAGTGATCTGTGGACAGAATGGGAAGTTCTGTGGAGGTAAGAATGTCCTGTAGATTCTACAGTATACTGCTGTGTTTGCAATGGAACCCCATTCAGTGTATAGTGCTTTGCTTTTGATCAGGGCCCCTATCAAAAGTAATGCACTATTATAGGAATAGGCTAGACTAGAGGTCTGGATCTGTCTTGCGTCCCAATTGGCACCCTATATATAGTAGTGCACTACTTGCCTGGCCAACAGTAGTGCACTATCTAAGGAAATAGGGATCCTTTTGGGATGCACTGTGGGTTTCTGAAGGTTAAGGCAATAGTGAACCATAACGGGGATAGACCACATCAATAAGGTACCATTGGAGATGCAAACTTTGTCTCCCAGTGTAACGGATGTGAAACGGCTAGCTTAGTTAGCGGTGGTGCCAGTGTAACGGATGTGAAACGGCTAGCTTAGTTAGCGGTGGTGCCGGTGTAACGGATGTGAAACGGCTAGCTTAGTTAGCGGTGGTGCCGGTGTAACGGATGTGAAACGGCTAGCTTAGTTAGCGGTGGTGCCGGTGTAACGGATGTGAAACGGCTAGCTTAGTTAGCGGTGGTGCCGGTGTAACGGATGTGAAACGGCTAGCTTAGTTAGCGGTGCGCGCTAAATAGCGTTTCAATCGGTTGCGTCACTTGCTCTGAGACCTTGAAGTAGTAGTTCCCCTTGCTCTGCAAGGGCCGCGGCTTTTGTGGAGCGATGGGTAACGATGCTTCGTGGGTGACTGTTGTCGATGTGCGCAGAAGGTCCCTGGTTCGCGCCCGGGTATGGGCGAGGGGACGGACGTAAAGTTATTCTGTTACACCAGCAGCACTAGATAGAGGTTTATCTATTTCTCACTTTCAAATCTGTTTTATTATGAAGCATAGTCATTCAGGTATACAACTGTACAATGCGATCAGAGGTTTGTCTGTTTCTACCAGGGGCGGACATCAGGGAGTTTGCGGGGCAGATGTTGGGGCCCCCCCTGGTGCCCATGATCCATGCTATTGAGGCTGTGGACAAGCCTGTGGCCGCAGCCATCGAGGGAGTAGCACTGGGAGGAGGACTGGAGTTAGCACTGGGCTGCCACTATCGCATTGCACACTCCAAGGTTAGTTACATGATTCTCTCTCAGGGATCAACGTCCAAATGACTGGCTGACTGATCATAGGTCCGACTGACTGACTATACGTCCAGCTGAGTGCCTGACTTGATCATAGGTCTGACTGACTGACTGATCATAGGTCTGACTGACTGTATTTGTATTTATTATGGAGCAGCTACTCTTCCTGGGGTTTATTATGGATCCCCATTAGTCCCCATTAGTTCCTGCCAAGGCAGCAGCTACTCTTCCTGGGGTTTATTATGGATCCCCATTAGTTCCTGCCAAGGCAGCAGCTACTCTTCCTGGGGTTTATTATGGATCCCCATTAGTTCCTGCCAAGGCAGCAGCTACTCTTCCTGGGGTTTATTATGGATCCCCATTAGTTCCTGTCAAGGCAGCAGCTACTCTTCCTGGGGTTTATTATGGATCCCCATTAGTTCCTGCCAAGGCAGCAGCTACTCTTCCTGGGGTTTATTATGGATCCCCATTAGTTCCTGCCAAGGCAGCAGCTACTCTTCCTGGGGTTTATTATGGATCCCCATTAGTTCCTGCCAAGGCAGCAGCTACTCTTCCTGGGGTTTATTATGGATCCCCATTAGTTCCTGCCAAGGCAGCAGCTACTCTTCCTGGGGTTTATTATGGATCCCCATTAGTTCCTGCCAAGGCAGCAGCTACTCTTCCTGGGGTTTATTATGGATCCCCACTAGTTCCTGTTAAGGCAGCGGCTACTCTTCCTGGGGTTTATTATGGATCCCCATTAGTTCCTGCCAAGGCAGCAGCAACTCTTCCTGGGGTTTATTATGGATCCCCATTAGTTCCTGCCAAGGCAGCAGCTACTCTTCCTGGGGTTTATTATGGATCCCCATTAGTTCCTGTTAAGGCAGCGGCTACTCTTCCTGGGGTTTATTATGGATCCCCATTAGTTCCTGCCAAGGCAGCAGCTACTCTTCCTGGGGTTTATTATGGATCCCCATTAGTTCATGCCAAGGCAGCAGCTACTCTTCCTGGGGTTTATTATGGATCCCCATTAGTTCCTGTTAAGGCAGCGGCTACTCTTCCTGGGGTTTATTATGGATCCCCATTAATTCCTGCCAAGGCAGTAGCTACTCTTTCTGGGTTTTATTATGGATCCCCATTAGTTCCTGCCAAGGCAGCAGCTACTCTTCCTGGGGTTTATTATGGATCCCCATTAGTTCCTGTCAAGGCAGCAGCTACTCTTCCTGGGGTTTATTATGGATCCCCATTAGTTCCTGTCAAGGCAGCAGCTACTCTTCCTGGGGTTTATTATGGATCCCCATTAGTTCCTGCCAAGGCAGCAGCTACTCCTCCTGGGGTTTATTATGGATCCCCATTAGTTCCTGTCAAGGCAGCAGCTACTCTTCCTGGGGTTTATTATGGATCCCCATTAGTTCCTGCCAAGGCAGCAGCTACTCTTCCTGGGGTTTATTATGGATCCCCATTAGTTCCTGCCAAGGCAGCAGCTACTCTTCCTGGGGTTTATTATGGATCCCCATTAGTTCCTGCCAAGGCAGCAGCTACTCTTCCTGGGGTTTATTATGGATCCCCATTAGTTCCTGCCAAGGCAGCAGCTACTCTTCCTGGGGTTTATTATGGATCCCCATTAGTTCCTGTCAAGGCAGCAGCTACTCTTCCTGGGGTTTATTATGGATCCCCATTAGTTCCTGCCAAGGCAGCAGCTCCTCTTCCTGGGGTTTATTATGGATCCCCATTAGTTCCTGCCAAGGCAGCAGCTACTCTTCCTGGGGTTTATTATGGATCCCCATTAGTTCCTGTCAAGGCAGCAGCTACTCTTCCTGGGGTTTATTATGGATCCCCATTAGTTCCTGCCAAGGCAGCAGCTACTCTTCCTGGGGTTTATTATGGATCCCCATTAGTTCCTGCCAAGGCAGCACCTACTCTTCCTGGGGTCTAAACATAATAAAGCACTTCCGTTTATTTAACCGTTATTTATTTACATATAAAACAAAAGATTAAACAGTAAATCATAACATGAACTACATATCTAAAATACAAACTGTATAATACCACCATACAATAATATTACAATGTACGCCTGTGTGTCTCTTCACAGTCCCCACTGTTCCATGAGGTGTATTTTTACCTGCTTTTTAAATCTGATTCTACTGCTGCATCAGTTACCTGATGTGGAATAGAGTTCCATGTAGTCATGGCTCTATGTAGTACTGTGGAATAGAGTTCCATGTAGTCATGGCTCTATGTAGTACTGTGGAATAGAGTTCCATGTAGTCATGGCTCTATGTAGTACTGTGGAATAGAGTTCCATGTAGTCATGGCTCTATGTAGTACTGTGGAATAGAGTTCCATGTAGTCATGGCTCTATGTAGTACTGTGGAATAGAGTTCCATGTAGTCATGTCTCTATGTAGTACTGTGGAATAGAGTTCCATGTAGTCATGGCTCTATGTAGTACTGTGGAATAGAGTTCCATGTAGTCATGGCTCTATGTGGTACTCTGGAATAGAGTTCCATGTAGTCATGGCTCTATGTAGTACTGTGGAATAGAGTTCCATGTAGTCATGGCTCTATGTAGTACTGTGGAATAGAGTTCCATGTTGTCATGGCTCTACGTAGTACTGTGGAATAGAGTTCCATGTAGTCATGTCTCTATGTAGTACTGTGGAATAGAGTTCCATGTAGTCATGGCTCTATGTAGTACAGTGGAATAGAGTTCCATGTAGTCATGGCTCTATGTAGTACTGTGGAATAGAGTTCCATGTAGTCATGGCTCTATGTAGTACTGTGGAATAGAGTTCCATGTAGTCATGGCTCTATGTAGTACTGTGGAATAGAGTTCCATGTAGTCATGGCTCTATGTAGTACTGTGGAATAGAGTTCCATGTAGTCATGGCTCTATGTAGTACTGTGGAATAGAGTTCCATGTAGTCATGGCTCTATGTAGTACTGTGGAATAGAGTTCCATGTAGTCATGGCTCTATGTAGTACTGTGGAATAGAGTTCCATGTAGTCATGTCTCTATGTAGTACTGTGGAATAGAGTTCCATGTAGTCACGGCTCTATGTAGTACTGTGGAATAGAGTTCCATGTAGTCATGGCTCTCTGTAGTACTGTGACTGACTGACCGACCGACCGACCGATCGATCATAGGTCTGTTATAATCGGCTAAACTTTGATCATTGAGATAGTAAATGAATGATAGGAAATGAAAGAGACTGGGGGTTATGTCAGAAGTTAATGGTTCTCTGAAGAAAGACAGATGGCTTCGGAATGTGTTGGGGGGGGGTGAGAGGAGAGCAACGTGTGAAACAGCGCAGACAGATGGACATCTGTAGATTAGATGAAGGAGGGGTGAGGACAGATTCTCTTAAGGGAGTAATACATGTTTGGTATCCTGTTACCCTCTTTATTAGCTTCCTGTGGAGCCATAAAATGTAAGGATTTGACAGAAGGAGGAGTGTTTTAAGTTAAATGTTTATGACTGTGATGTGAGAAATGTTTTGCTGTCTAATTACAGAACCTTTGGGAAGAATTAAACTTGGTTAAAGCTTCTCTAGTGTTCGTGAGTTATTTACTCTGAAAAATAATTACCTAACAGGACTGACTGACTGACAGTGTTCTCTGGAATGTTAAAATGGCGCCGGAAGAAATGGCAGCAGTTTTATTATGTGGGGTTTTATTTGCGTTATTTGTAACTTTATTTTGTACATAATGTTTCTGCAACCGTATCTTACGGCAGAAGAGAGCTTCTGGATATTAGGGCAGATCACTCACCTCGGATTTGACAAAGAGCTTCTGGATATCAGGGCAGCGATCACTCACCTCGGATTAGACAAAGAGCTTCTGGATATCAGGACAGATCACTCACCTCGGATTAGACAAAGAGCTTCTGGATATCAGGACAGAGATCACACACCTCGGATTAGACAAAGAGCTTCTGGATATCAGGACAGCGATCACTCACCTCGGATTAGACAAAGAGCTTCTGGATATCAGGACAGAGATCACACACCTCGGATTAGACAAAGAGCTTCTGGATATCAGGACAGCGATCACTCACCTCGGATTAGACAAAGAGCTTCTGGATATCAGGACAGAGATCACACACCTCGGATTAGACAAAGAGCTTCTGGATATCAGGACAGCGATCACTCACCTCGGATTAGACAAAGAGCTTCTGGATATCAGGACAGAGATCACTCACCTCTGATTAGACAAAGAGCTTCTGGATATCAGGACAGTGATCACTCACCTCGGATTAGACAAAGAGCTTCTGGATATCAGGACAGAGATCACTCACCTCTGATTAGACAAAGAGCTTCTGGATATCAGGACAGTGATCACTCACCTCGGATTAGACAAAGAGCTTCTGGATATCAGGACAGTGATCACTCACCTCGGATTAGACAAAGAGCTTCTGGATATCAGGGCACCGATCACTCACCTCGGATTAGACAAAGATTTTTTTCTTCAACAAGCAAGTTGCACAGACTTTAATGCAGGGAAACTTAAACAAGTTCTGTCTCTGTCTGTTACAATACTACTATACCTCTGTCTCTGTCTGTTACAATACTACTATACCTCTGTCTCTGTCCGTTTCAATACTACTATACCTCTGTCTCTGTCTGTTACAATGCTACTATACCTCTGTCTCTGTCTATTCTTTAAGAGCTTAAATTAGTTCTTCCAACTTTCTATCAACATGTTAAATGTACAACCAGAGGGGGAAAAAATCTAGATCACATTTACTCCACACACAGAGACATGTACAAAGCTCTCCCTCGCCCTCCATTTGATATATTCAACCACAACTCTATCCTCCTGATTCCTGCTTACTAGCAAAAATTAAAGCAGGAAGCATCAGTGACTCGGTCTATAAAAAAGTGGTCAGATGAAGCAGATGCTAAACTACAGGACTGCTTTGCTATCACAGACTGGACATGTTCCAGGATCCTTCCGATGACATTGAGGAGTACACCACATCAGTCACTGGCTTTATCAATGAGTGCATCGAGGACTTCATCCCCACAGTGACTGTATGTACATACCCCAACCAGAAGCCATAGATTACAGGCAACATCCGCACTGAGCTAAAGGGTAGAGCTTCCGCTTTCAAGGAGCGGGACTCTAACCCGGACATTTACAAGGAATCCCGCTATGCCCTCCGACGAACCATCAAACAGGCAAAGTGTCAATACAGGACTAAGATCTAATCATACGACACCTGCTCCGACGCTCGTCTTATGTAGCAAACTAGCACAGCCGAGAGCTGCCCAGTGACACGAGCCTACCAGGCGGGCTAAATCTCTATGCTCGCTTCGAGGCAAGCAACACTGAGGCATGCATGAGAGAATCAGCTGTTCCCGATGACTGTGTGATCACGCTCTCCGTGGCCGACGTGAGTAAGACCTTTAAACAGGTCAACATACACAAGGCTGCGGGGCCAGACGGATTACCAGGACGTGTGCTCCGGGGATGTGCTGACCGACTGGCAGGTGTCTTCACTGACATTTTCAACATGTCCCTGATTGAGTCTGTAATACCAACATGTTTCAAGCAGACCACCATAGTACCTGTGCCCAAGAACACAAAGGCAACCTGCCTAAATGACTACAGACCCGTAGCACTCACGTCCGTTGCCAACACCATTATCCCAGAAACCCTAGACTCACTCCAATTTGCATACTGCCCAAACAGATCCACAGATGATGCAATCTCTATATACCTATGTAGAATGCTGTTCATTGACTACAGCTCAGCGTTTCAACACCATAGTGCCCTCAGACCTCATTACTAAGCTAATGACCCTGGGACTAAACACCTCCCTCTGCAACTGGACCCTGGACTTCCTGACGGGCCGCCCAGGTGGTGAGGGTAGGTAGCAACACATCTGCCACACTGATCCTTAACACTGGGACCCCCCAGGGGTGCGTGCTCAGCCCCTTCCTGTACTCCCTGTTCACCCACGACTGCATGGCCAGGCACGACTCCAACACCATCATTAAGTTTGCAGACAACACAACAAGGCATTTTAAATCCTATGTGTGGTTGATGCGTGGAGTTGCTTCCATTCAGCCACAACAGCATTTAGTGAGGTTGGGCACTGATGTGGGGCAATTAGGCTTGGCTCACAGTCGGTGTTTCAATTCATCCCAAAGGTGTTTGATGGGGTTGAGGTCAGGGCTCTGTGCAGGCCAGTCAAGGTGAACCTCCGTCCCAGTCCCAGTCTCAATCTCTGGAAGACTGAAAAACAGGCTTCCCTCAAGAAACAGTGTATGGAGCTTTTATTTCTATTGTTTTGTTCTTGTTTGGTTGTATTTTCTTTGCTGTACATTGTCCTTGGGTTGTTTTGAAAGGCATTTTAAATCCTATGTGTTATTATTATTCAACGTAATAACTTCTGTTTTCAGGCCCTTCTGGGACTTCCAGAGGTGACCCTGGGTCTGCTGCCAGGCGCAGGGGGGTCACAACGTCTACCCAGACTCATAGGGTTAACAGCCGCCCTGGACCTCATCACTACAGGTAGACAACATGACCTTTTTTCCTCTAGCTGGAAATGTCTTTTCATCTCATGTCTTTGCACATTCAATGTACAGATGCATTATGGGTTCAGTTTGTATTTGTAATATATCATTAGCATTGTTTTACATAAAATGCTTACGGTATTTATTGCTTAAAAGGGTGCCGCCGGAGACGTACTTTGTCCATGTCTCCAGCAGGGGTCAGCATTGTACCTTTTGAGCAGTCACCTTTCTATATATAATAATAATATAATAATATATTCCATGCTGTTAAATCAAATCAAATCCTAATGCTTGTCAATGAAACCCGTAGACACTAGAAGTTTTCTGACAATTGTTTCTTATACTTACCCTAAAGCAAGATGAATTCCTTAAAATACTGAATTAGGGCCAGGGCTGTAAAATAGGACCCTATGGCTGCCCAATTCTGATACTTTTGGTCATGTAGTATAAGTGAAAAAATGAGGTGGATAACTGCTCATCAAGCATTTCCAAAATCATTGGCACTATGCATTGGGGCAGGTAGTGTTCTCCTGGCATCTGCAAAAGACAGATTTGTCCGTCGGAAAGCCAGATGGTGAAGCGTGATTCCTCACTCCAGAGAATGCATTTCCACTCCTCCAGAGTCCAGCGAGCTTTACACCACTCCAGCCGACGCTTGGCATTGCGCATGGTGATCTTAGGCTTGCGTGCGGCTGCTCGGCCATGGAAACCCGTTTTATGAAGCTCCCAATGAACAGTTATTGTGCTGACGTTACTTCCAGTGGCAGTTTGGAACTCGGGAGTGAATGTTGCAACCGAGGACAGACCATTTTTACGCTCTACGTGTTTTAGCACCTGGCGGTCCCGTTCTGTGACCTTGTGTGGCCTATCGCTTTGCGGCTGAGACAGTGTCGCTCCTCTACGTTTCCACTTCACAATAACAGCACTTACAGTTGACCGGGGCAGAAATTTGACGAACTGACTGACTTGTTGGAAACCTGGCATCCTATGACGGTGCCACATTGAAAGTCACTGAGCTCTTCAGTAAGGCCATTCTACTGCCAATGTTTGTCTAATGTGAAGGGGTGTCGACATACTTTTGTATATACAGAGCATTCAGAAAGTATTCAGACCCTTTTGACTTTTTCCACATTTTTGTTACGTTACAGCCTTATTATAAAATCTATTAAATAAATGTTTTCCCTCATAAATCTACACGTGATACCCCATAATGCCAAAGCAAATAAATGTTGTTGGTTTTTTTTGCAAATGTATTAAAAATAAAAAACAGAAATGCCTTATTTACATAAGTATTCAGACCCTTTGCTATGAGACTCAAAATTGAGCTCAGGTGCATCCTGTTTCCATTGATCATCCTTGAGATGTTTCTACAACTGGATTGTATTCCACCTGTGTTAAATTAAATTGATTGGACATGAGGGCGTCAGGGTAGCCTAGTGGTTAGAGCGTTGGACTAGTAACCGGCTCAAACCCCTGAGCTGACAAGGTACTAATCTGTCGTTCTGCCGCTGAACAGGCAGTTAACCCATTGTTCCCAGGCCGTCATTGAAAATAAGAATTTGTTCTTAACTGACTTGCCTAGTTAAATAAAGGTTAAAAAAAGAACATTTGGAAAGGCACACATATCTACAGTGGCTTGCGAAAGGATTCACTCCCCTTGTCATTTTTCCTATTTTGTTGCCTTACAACCTGGAATTAAAAAGGATTTTGGGGGGGGTTTGTATCATTTGATTTACACAACATGCCTACCACTTTGAAGATGGAAAATAGTTTTAATTGTGAAACAGGAAGTAAGACAAAAAAAACTGAACTTGAGCGTGCGTAACTATTCAGCTCCCAAAAATCAATACTTTGTCGAGCCACCTTTTGCAGCAATTACAGCTGCAAGTATCTTGGGGTATGTCTCTATAAGCTTGGCACACCTAGACACTGGGATTTCTGCCCATTCTTCAAGGCAAAACTGCTCCAGTTCCTTCAAGTCGGATGGGTTCAGCTGGTGTACAGAGATCTTTATACCACAGATTCTCTATTAGATTGAGGTCTGGGCTTTGACTAGGCCATTCCAATACATTTAAATGTTTCCCCTTAAACCACTCGAGTGTTGCTTTAGCAGTATGTTTAGGGTCATTGTCCTGCTGGAAGGTGAACCTCCGTCCCAGTCTCAAATCTCTGGAAGACTGAAAAACAGGTTTCCCTCAAGAATTTCCCTGTATTTAGCGCCATCCATCATTCCTTCAATTCTGACCAGTTTCCAAGTCCCTGTCAATGAAAACATCCCCACAGCATGATGGTGTTCTCTGGGTGATGAGAGGTGTTGGGTTTGCGCCAGACATAGCGTTTTCCTTTTTTGAAACAAGTTTTTAAAAATGTATTTAAAAAAAAATTCACTTCACCAATTTGGACTATTTTGTGTATGTCCATTACATGAAATACAAATGTGTTATTGCTTTGTCATTATGGGGTATTGTGATGTCATTATGGGGTATTGTGATGTCATTATGGGGTATTGCTTTGTCATTATGGGGTATTGTGATGTCATTATGGGGTATTGTGATGTCATTATGGGGTATTGTGATGTCATTATGGGGTATTGTGATGTCATTATGGGGTATTGCGATGTCATTATGGGGTATTGCGATGTCATTATGGGGTATTGCGATGTCATTATGGGGTATTGCGATGTCATTATGGGGTATTGCGATGTCATTATGGGGTATTGCGATGTCATTATGGGGTATTGCGATGTCATTATGGGGTATTGCGTTGTCATTATGGGGTATTGCGTTGTCATTATGGGGTATTGCGTTGTCATTATGGGGTATTGCGTTGTCATTATGGGGTATTGCGATGTCATTATGGGGTATTGCGATGTCATTATGGGGTATTGCGATGGCATTATGGGGTATTGCGATGTCATTATGGGGTATTGCGATGTCATTATGGGGTATTGCGTTGTCATTATGGGGTATTGCGATGTCATTATGGGGTATTGCGATGTCATTATGGGGTATTGCGATGTCATTATGGGGTATTGCGATGTCATTATGGGGTATTGCGATGTCATTATGGGGTATTGCGTTGTCATTATGGGGTATTGCGTTGTCATTATGGGGTATTGCGTTGTCATTATGGGGTATTGCGTTGTCATTATGGGGTATTGCGATGTCATTATGGGGTATTGCGATGTCATTATGGGGTATTGCGATGGCATTATGGGGTATTGCGATGTCATTATGGGGTATTGTGTTGTCATTATGGGGTTTTGTGATGTCATTATGGGGTGTTGTGTAGGGGTATTGTGATGTCATTATGGGGTATTGTGATGTCATTATGGGGTATTGTGATGTCATTATGGGGTATTGTGATGTCATTATTGGGTATTGTGATGTCATTATGGGGTATTGCGATGTCATTATGGGGTATTGTGATGTCATTATGGGGTATTGTGATGTCATTATGGGGTATTGGGATGTCATTATGGGGTATTGGGATGTCATTATGGGGTATTGGGATGTCATTATGGGGTATTGGGATGTCATTATGGGGTATTGGGATGTCATTATGGGGTATTGGGATGTCATTATGGGGTATTATGATGTCATTATGGGGTATTGCGATGTCATTATGGGGTATTGCGATGTCATTATGGGGTATTGCGATGTCATTATGGGGTATTGCGATGTCATTATGGGGTATTGCGATGTCATTATGGGGTAGTGCGATGTCATTATGGGGTATTGCGTTGTCATTATGGGGTATTGCGATGTCATTATGGGGTATTGCGATGTCATTATGGGGTATTGTGATGGCATTATGGGGTATTGTGATGGCATTATGGGGTATTGCGATGTCATTATGGGGTATTGTGTTGTCATTATGGGGTTTTGTGATGTCATTATGGGGTGTTGTGTAGGGGTATTGTGATGTCATTATGGGGTATTGTGATGTCATTATGGGGTATTGCTTTGTCATTATGGGGTATTGTGATGTCATTATGGGGTATTGTGATGTCATTATGGGGTATTGCGATGTCATTATGGGGTATTGCGATGTCATTATGGGGTATTGTGATGTCATTATGGGGTATTGTGATGTCATTATGGGGTATTGGGATGTCATTATGGGGTATTGGGATGTCATTATGGGGTATTGCGATGTCATTATGGGGTATTGCGTTGTCATTATGGGGTATTGCGTTGTCATTATGGGGTATTGCGTTGTCATTATGGGGTATTGCGTTGTCATTATGGGGTATTGCGTTGTCATTATGGGGTATTGCGTTGTCATTATGGGGTATTGCGTTGTCATTATGGGGTATTGCGTTGTCATTATGGGGTATTGCGTTGTCATTATGGGGTATTGCGTTGTCATTATGGGGTATTGCGTTGTCATTATGGGGTATTGCGTTGTCATTATGAGGTATTGCGATGTCATTATGGGGTATTGCGATGTCATTATGGGGTATTGTGTTGTCATTATGGGGTATTGTGTTGTCATTATGGGGTATTGTGATGGCATTATTGGGTATTGCGATGGCATTATGGGGTATTGCGATGGCATTATGGGGTATTGCGATGTCATTATGGGGTATTGCGTTGTCATTATGGGGTATTGCGTTGTCATTATGGGGTATTGTGATGGCATTATGGGGTATTGCGATGGCATTATGGGGTATTGTGTTGTCATTATGGGGTTTTGTGATGTCATTATGGGGTGTTGTGTAGGGGTATTGTGATGTCATTATGGGGTGTTGTGTAGGGGTATTGCGTTGTCATTATGGGGTATTGTGTTGTCATTATGGGGTATTGTGATGTCATTATGAGGTATTGTGTTTTCATTATGGGGTATTGCGTTGTCATTATGGGGTATTGTGTTGTCATGATGGGGTATTGTGATGTCATTATGGGGTGTTGTGTAGGGGTATTGTGTTGTCATTATGGGGTATTGTGTTGTCATTATGGGGTATTGTGATGTCATTATGGGGCATTGTGATGTCATTATGGGGCATTGTGTTGTCATTATGGGGTATTGCGATGTCATTATGGGGTAGTGCGATGTCATTATGGGGTATTGCATTGTCATTATGGGGTATTGCGTTGTCATTATGGGGTATTGCGTTGTCATTATGGGGTATTGCGTTGTCATTATGGGGTATTGTGATGTCATTATGGGGCATTGTGTTGTCATTATGGGGTATTGTGATGTCATTATGGGGTGTTGTGTAGGGGTATTGTGATGTCATTATGTGGTATTGTGATGTCATTATGGGGTATTGTGTTGTCATTATGGGGTATTGTGATGTCATTGGGGGGTATTGTGTGTGTTGATTGAGGGGTAAAAAAACTATTTAGAATAAGGCTGTAAGGTAACAAAATGTAGAAAAAGTCAAGGGGTCTGAATACATTCAAAATGCCCCAAAATGTATCTGAAAATATTTCATGAGAAAATATCAAATGTGATTGGACAAAAGTCCAATCAGTGTAAAAAAGATGAGAATTGGGCTGCTGAACGCAGACTGTTGTATACTTCCTAGGTCGCCATATCTCTGCTGCGGAGGCCCTGAAGCTGGGGATCCTAGATCAGGTTACCGATAACAACGTTGTGGACCAGGCCGTGGAGTTCGTCCGGAGCGTTGCAGGTAGGAGACACGATGATTCGGGAATAACGGATGTGTAATCCGTCACTAGCTAAAATATTGTGATCATATAATTTTGAAAAACTAGATAACTTCTTGGATTACTTTTAAATTCATAAAGGATATGCGGAAAAATACACCTTTCTGTTTTCTATCAGTGACCTTTTCACATGTTGATGTGGAGCTTTAGAATAGGAGAGAGACATGTTGATGTGGAGCTTTAGAATAGGAGAGAGACATGTTGATGTGGAGCTTTAGAATAGGAGAGAGACATGTTGATGTGGAGCTTTAGAATAGGAGAGAGACATGTTGATGTGAAGCTTTAGAATAGGAGAGAGACATGTTGATGTGGAGCTTTAGAATAGGAGAGAGACATGTTGATGTGGAGCTTTAGAATAGGAGAGAGACATGTTGATGTTGAGCTTTAGAATAGGAGAGAGACATGTTGATGTGGAGCTTTAGAATAGGAGAGAGACATGTTGATGTGGAGCTTTAGAATAGGA
>NC_068427.1:55644686-55659686 GCF_023373465.1 Oncorhynchus keta
TGATGAGTCTGTCCCTTTAAGGCTTGGTGGCCATGATGACCCACTAACTGGCCCAGAGCCAGTGATGAGTCTGTCCCTTTAAGGCTTGGTGGCCATGATGACCCACTAACTGGCCCAGAGCCAGAGATGAGTCTACCTCAACAGAGCTGCTCTGATCTCATCCCACTACTGTCTCACCATGTCACTGGAGACAGGAAGAGGAATTAAGAGGCTTTTAACCGGGTTTAGATCTGGCCATCCTCTTCTCTTCACTGCTATTGTTCTCTGTTGGAGTGCTACTGAGTGGGAATCAGTAGGGTTTAGGGTGAATGCTCCTCAGTGGGAATCAGTAGGGTTTAGGGTGATGAGTGCTACTGAGTGGGTTCAGAGAACCAGTGCTACTGAGTGGGAATCAGTAGGGATGACATGTTCTCAGTGCTACTGAGTGGGAACAGTAGGTTTAGGGTGAATGCTCCTCAGTGCTACTGAGTGGGAACATGTTCAGGGTGAATGCCACTGAGTGGGAATCAGTAGAGTTTAGGTGAATGCTCCTCATGCTTCAGTGGGAACCAGGTGAATGCTACTGAGTGGGAATCAGTAGGGTTTAGGGTGGATGCTACTGAGTGGGAACATGTTCAGGGTTTAGGGTGAACCAGGCTACTGAGTGGGAATCAGTAGGGTTTAGGGTGAATGTTCTTCAGTGACATGGGTCAGTAGGGTTTAGGTGAATGCTCCCAGTGCTGTAGCTGAGTGGGAATCAGTAGGGTTTAGGGTGAACAGTGTAGCTCAGAGGGTGAACCAGTGCTGTTCAGTAGAGTTTAGGGGATGCTCCTCAGTGCATGTTCAGTAGGGTTTAGGATGAATGCTCCTCAGTGTTATGGGAACAGTAGGGTTTTGATGTAGGGTTTCCTCATCAGTGCTACTGAGTGGGAATCAGTAGGGTTTAGGGTGAATGCTCATCAGTGCTACCAGTAGGGTTTAGGGTGAATGCCTCAGTGCTACTGAGTGGGAATCAGTAGAGTTTAGGGTGAATGCCTCAGTGCTACTGAGTGGGAATCAGTAGGGTTTAGGGTGAATGCTCCTGTGAGTGCTACTGGTGGGAATCAGTAGGGTTTAGGGTGAATGCTCCAGAGCCAGTGATGAGTCTGTCCTGAGTGGGAATCAGTAGGGTTTAGGGTGAGTGCTCCTCAGTGCTTGGTGGCCATGATGCTCCTCAGTGCTACTGAGTGGGAACTGGCCCAGAGCCAGTGATGAGTGGGAATCTGTCATCAGTGCTACTGAGTGGGCAGTAGGGTTTGGTGGCTACTGATGGGAATCAGTAGGGTTTACTGGCCCAGAGCCAGTAGGGAGGTGAAGTCTCAGTGCCTGAGTGGGAATCAGTAGGGTTTAGGGTGAATGCTCCTCAGTGGCCCAGCGACTGAGTGGGAATCAGTAGAGTTTAGGGTGAATGCTCCTCAGTGCTGTAGCTGAGTGGGAATCAGTAGGGTTTAGGGTGAGTGCTCCTCAGTGAGTGTGGGAATCAGTAGGGTTTAGGTGAATGCTCATCAGTGCTACTGAGTGGGAATCAGTAGGGTTTAGGGTGGATGCTCCTCAGTGCTACTGAGTGGGAATCAGTAGGGTTTAGGGTGAATGCTCCTCAGTGCACTGAGTGGGAACAGTAGGGTTTAGGTGAATGCTCCTCAGTGCTAGCTGAGTGGGAATCAGTAGGGTTTAGTGAAGTGCTCCAGTAGAGTTTAGGGTGAATGCTCCTCAGTGCTACTGAGTGGGAATCAGTAGGGTTTAGGGTGAATGCTCCTCAGTGCTACTGAGTGGGAATCAGTAGGGTTTAGGGTGAATGCTCATCAGTGCTACTGAGTGGGAATCAGTAGGTTTAGGTGAATGCTCCTCAGTGCTAGTGGGAATCAGTAGGGTTTAGGGTGAATGCTCATCAGTGCTACTGAGTGGGAATCAGTAGGGTTTAGGGTGAATGCTCCTCAGTGCTACTGAGTGGGAATCAGTAGGGTTTAGGGTGAATGCTCCTCAGTGCTAGCTGAGTGGGAATCAGTAGGGTTTAGGGTGAATGCTCCTCAGTGCTACTGAGTGGGAATCAGTAGGGTTTAGGGTGAATGCTCCTCAGTGCTACTGAGTGGGAATCAGTAGGGTTTAGGGTGAATGCTCCTCAGTGCTACTGAGTGGGAATCAGTAGGGTTTAGGGTGAATGCTCTTCAGTGCTACTGAGTGGGAATCAGTAGGGTTTAGGGTGAATGCTCCTCAGTGCTGTAGCTGAGTGGGAATCAGTAGGGTTTAGGGTGAATGCTCCTCAGTGCTACTGGGAATCAGTGGGAATCAGTGGGAATCAGTAGGTTTAGGGTGAATGCTCCTCAGTGCTACTGAGTGGGAATCAGTAGGGTTTAGGGTGAATGCTCCTCAGTGCTACTGAGTGGGAATCAGTAGGGTTTAGGGTGAATGCTCCTCAGTGAGTGGGAATCAGTAGAGTTTAGGGTGAATGCTCTCAGTGCTCAGTGGGAATCAGTAGGGTTTGTATGCTACTGAGTGGGAATCAGTAGGGTTTAGGGTGAATGCTCCTCAGTGCTACTGAGTGAATCAGTAGGGTTTAGGGTGAATGCTCCTCAGTGCTACTGAGTGGGAATCAGTAGGGTTTGAATGGTGAATGAATCAGTAGAGTTTAGGGTGAATGCTCTCAGTGCTGTAGCTGAGTGGGAATCAGTAGGGTTTAGGGTGAATGCTCCTCAGTGCTACTGAGTGGGAATCAGTAGAGTTTAGGTGAATGCTCCTCAGTGCTACTGAGTGGGAATCAGTAGGGTTTAGGTGAATGCTCCTCAGTGCTACTGAGTGGGAATCAGTAGGGTTTAGGGTGAATGCTCTCTCAGTGCTACTGAGTGGGAATCAGTAGGGTTTAGGGTGAATGCTCCTCAGTGCTACTGAGTGGGAATCAGTAGGGTTTAGGGTGGCTCATCAGTGCTACTTTAGGGGGTGAATGCTCCTCAGTGCTACTGAGTGGGAATCAGTAGGGTTTAGGTGAATGCTCCTCAGTGCTACTGAGTGGGAATCAGTAGGGTTTAGGGTGAATGCTCCTCAGTGCGACTGAGTGGGAATCAGTAGAGTTTAGGGTGAATGCTCCTCAGTGCTGTAGCTGAGTGGGAATCAGTAGGGTTTAGGTGGTGAGTGCTACTTAGGGTGAATGCTACTGAGTGGGAATCAGTAGGGTTTAGGTGAATGCTCCTCAGTGCTACTGAGTGGGAATCAGTAGGGTTTAGGGTGAATGCTCCTCAGTGCTACTGAGTGGGAATCAGTAGGGTTTAGGGTGAATGCTCCTCAGTGCTGTACTGAGTGGGAATCAGTAGGGTTTAGGGTGAATGCTCCTCAGTGCTACTGAGTGGGAATCAGTAGGTTTAGGGTGAATGCTCCTCAGTGCTACAGTGGGAATCAGTAGGGTTTAGGTGAATGCTCAGTGCTACTGAGTGGGAATCAGTAGGGTTTAGGGTGAATGCTCCTCAGTGCTACTGAGTGGGAATCAGTAGGGTTTAGGGTGAATGCTCCTCAGTGCTGTAGCTGAGTGGGAATCAGTAGGGTTTAGGGTGAATGCTCCTCAGTGCTACTGAGTGGGAATCAGTAGGGTTTAGGGTGAATGCTCCTCAGTGCTGTAGCTGAGTGGGAATCAGTAGGGTTTAGGGTGAATGCTCATCAGTGCTACTGAGTGGGAATCAGTAGGGTTTAGGGTGAATGCTCCTCAGTGCTGTAGCTGAGTGGGAATCAGTAGGGTTTAGGGTGAATGCTCCTCAGTGCTGTAGCTGAGTGGGAATCAGTAGGGTTTAGGGTGAATGCTCCTCAGTGCTACTGAGTGGGAATCAGTAGGGTTTAGGGTGAATGCTCTCAGTGCTGTAGCTGAGTGGGAATCAGTATGCTCCTCAGTTTAGGGTGAGTTTAGGGTGAATGCTCCTCAGTGCTGTAGCTGAGTGGGAATCAGTAGGGTTTAGGGTGAATGCTCCTCAGTGCTACTGAGTGGGAATCAGTAGAGTTTAGGGTGAATGCTCCTCAGTGCTACTGAGTGGGAATCAGTAGGGTTTAGGGTGAATGCTCAGTGCTCAGTGCTACTGAGTGGGAATCAGTAGAGTTTAGGGTGAATGCTCCTCAGCTACTGAGTGGGCAGTAGGATTTAGGGTGAATGCTACTGAGTGGGAATCAGTAGGGTTTAGGGTGAATGCTCCTCAGTGCTACAGTAGAATCAGTAGGGTTTAGGGTGAATGCTCCTCAGTGCTACTGAGTGGGAATCAGTAGGTTTAGGGTGAATGCTCATCAGTGCAGTAGGGTTTAGGGTGAATGCTCCTCAGTGCTACTGAGTGGGAATCAGTAGGGTTTAGGGTGAATGCTCCTCAGTGCTACTGAGTGGGAATCAGTAGGGTTTAGGGTGAATGCTCCTCAGTGCTACTGAGTGGGAATCAGTAGGGTTTAGGGTGAATGCTCCTCAGTGCTACTGAGTGGGAATCAGTAGGGTTTAGGGTGAATGCTCCTCAGTGCTACTGAGTGCGAATCAGTAGAGTTTAGGGTGAATGCTACTCAGAATGCTACTGAGTGGGAATCAGTAGAGTTTAGGGTGAATGCTCCTCAGTGCTACTGAGTGGGAATCAGTAGGGTTTAGGGTGAATGCTCCTCAGTGCTACTGAGTGGGAATCAGTAGGGTTTAGGGTGAATGCTCCTCAGTGCTACTGAGTGGGAATCAGTAGGGTTTAGGGTGAATGCTCATCAGTGCTACTGAGTGGGAATCAGTAGGGTTTAGGGTGAATGCTCCTCAGTGCTACTGAGTGGGAATCAGAATGCTCCTCAGTGCTACTGAGTTTAGAGTTTAGGGTGAATGCTCCTCAGTGCTACTGAGTGGGAATCAGTAGGGTTTAGGGTGAATGCTCCTCAGTGCTACTGAGTGGGAATCAGTAGGGTTTAGGGTGAATGCTCCTCAGTGCTACTGAGTGGGAATCAGTAGGGTTTAGGGTGAATGCTCATACTGAGTGGGAATCAGTAGGGTTTAGGGTGAATGCTCCTCAGCTCCTGAGTGGGAATCAGTAGGGTTTAGGGTGAATGCTCCTCAGTGCTACTGAGTGGGAATCAGTAGAGTTTAGGGTGAATGCTCAGTGCTCAGTGCAGTAGAGTTTAGGGTGAATGCTCCTCAGTGCTGTAGCTGAGTGGGAATCAGTAGGGTTTAGGGTGAATGCTCCTCAGTGCTGTAGCTGAGTGGGAATCAGTAGAGTTTAGGGTGAATGCTCCTCAGTGCTACTGAGTGGGAATCAGTAGGGTTTAGGGTGAATGCTCCTCAGTGCTACTGAGTGGGAATCAGTAGGGTTTAGGGTGAATGCTCCTCAGTGCTACTGAGTGGGAATCAGTAGGGTTTAGGGTGAATGCTCCTCAGTGCTACTGAGTGGGAATCAGTAGGGTTTAGGGTGAATGCTACTGAGTGGGAATCAGTAGAGTTTAGGGTGAATGCTCCTCAGTGCTACTGAGTGGGAATCAGTAGGGTTTAGGGTGAATGCTACGGAGTGGGAATCAGTAGGTTTAGGGTGAATGCTACGGAGTGGGAATCAGTAGGGTTTAGGTGAATGCTCCTCAGTGCTACTGAGTGGGAATCAGTAGGGTTTAGGGTGAATGCTCCTCAGTGCTACTGAGTGGGAATCAGTAGGGTTTAGGGTGAATGCTCCTCAGTGCTACTGAGTGGGAATCAGTAGGGTTTAGGGTGAATGCTCCTCAGTGCTACTGAGTGGGAATCAGTAGAGTTTAGGGTGAATGCTCCTCAGTGCTACTGAGTGGGAATCAGTAGGGTTTAGGGTGAATGCTCCTCAGTGCTACTGAGTGGGAATCAGTAGAGTTTAGGGTGAATGCTCATCAGTGCCTAAAGCTTGAAACTGTTGAAACTTAGTCAGGGTTTGGAATCTGATCCGTCTGTTTCAGTCCATCTCATCTGTCTGTGTTTCAGTCCATCTCATCTGTCTGTCTGTGTTTCAGTCCATCTCATCTGTCTGTCTGTGTTTCAGTCCTTCTCATCTGTGTGTGTTTTCAGTCCTTCTCATCTGTGTGTGTGTTTCAGTCCATCTCATCTGTCTGTGTGTTTCAGTCCATCTCATCTGTCTGTGTGTTTTCAGTCCATCTCATCTGTCCGTCTGTGTTTCAGTCCATCTCATCTGTCTGTGTTTGTCCATCTCATCTGTCAGTCAGTCCATCTCATCTGTCTGTGTGTTTCAGTCCATCTCATCTGTCTGTGTTTTCAGTCCATCTCATCTGTGTGTTTCAGTCCATCTCATCTGTCTGTGTGTTTCAGTCCATCTCATCTCATCTGTCTGTGTGTTTCAGTCCATCTCATCTGTGTGTCCATCTGTGTGTTTCAGTCCATCTCATCTGTGTGTCCATCTGTGTGTTTCAGTCCATCTCATCTGTCTGTGTGTTTCAGTCCATCTCATCTGTCTGTGTGTTTTCCATCTCATCTGTCTGTGTTTCATGGTGTCCATCTCATCTGTCTGTCTGTGTTTCAGTCCATCTCATCTGTGTGTGTTTCAGTCCATCTCATCTGTCTGTGTGTTTCAGTCCATCTCATCTGTCTGTGTTTCAGTCCATCTCATCTGTCTGTGTGTTTCAGTCCATCTCATCTGTCCATCTCATCTGTCTGTGTTTCAGTCCATCTCATCTGTCTGTGTTTCAGTCCATCTCATCTGTGTGTTTCAGTCCATCTCATCTGTCTGTGTGTTTCAGTCCATCTCATCTGTCTGTCTGTGTTTCAGTCCATCTCATCTGTCTGTGTTTGTCCATCTCATCTGTGTGTTTCAGTCCATCTCATCTGTGTCTGTCTGTGTTTCAGTCCATCTCATCTGTGTGTTTCAGTCCATCTCATCTGTCTGTGTTTCAGTCCATCTCATCTGTCTGTGTTTCAGTCCATCTCATCTGTCTGTGTTTCAGTCCATCTCATCTGTGTGTTTCAGTCCATCTCATCTGTCTGTGTTTCAGTCCATCTCATCTGTCTGTGTGTTTCAGTCCATCTCATCTGTCTGTGTTTCAGTCCATCTCATCTGTCTGTGTGTTTCAGTCCATCTCATCTGTCTGTGTTTCAGTCCATCTCATCTGTGTGTTTGTCCATCTCATCTGTCTGTGTTTCAGTCCATCTCATCTGTCCATCTCATCTGTGTGTTTCAGTCCATCTCATCTGTGTTTGTCCATCTCATCTGTCTGTTTCAGTCCATCTCAGTGTGTTTCAGTCCATCTCATCTGTCAGTCCATCTCCATCTCATCTGTCTGTGTTTCAGTCCATCTCATCTGTCTGTGTGTGTTTCAGTCCATCTCATCTGTCTGTGTGTTTCAGTCCATCTCATCTGTCTGTGTGTTTTCAGTCCATCTCATCTGTCCGTCTGTGTTTCAGTCCATCTCATCTGTCTGTGTGTTTCAGTCCATCTCATCTGTCTGTGTGTTTTCAGTCCATCTCATCTCCATCTCTGTGTGTGTGTTTCAGTCCATCTCATCTGTCTCAGTCCATCTCATCTGTCTGTGTTTCAGTCCATCTCATCTGTCTGTGTTTCAGTCCATCTCATCTGTCTGTGTTTCAGTCCATCTCATCTGTCTGTGTGTTTCAGTCCATCTCATCTGTCTGTGTTTCAGTCCATCTCATCTGTCTGTGTTTCAGTCCATCTCATCTGTCTGTGTTTCAGTCCATCTCATCTGTCTGTGTTTCAGTCCATCTCATCTGTCTGTGTTTCAGTCCATCTCATCTGTCTGTGTGTTTCAGTCCATCTCATCTGTCTGTGTGTTTCAGTCCATCTCATCTGTCTGTGTGTTTCAGTCCATCTCATCTGTCTGTGTGTTTTCAGTCCATCTCATCTGTCTGTGTGTGTTTCAGTCCATCTCATCTGTCTGTGTGTGTTTTCAGGCCATCTCATCTGTCTGTGTGTGTTTCAGGCCATCTCCTCTGTGTGTGTTTCAGGCCAGCCCCTGGACTCCCGTCGTCTGAGCACCCTGCCGTGCCCCTGCCCCCCAGACGTTGACTCCCTCTTGGACAAAGCCATGGTCAAGGTCCGGCAGCGCTCCCGAGGTGCCCTGGCTCCGGTGGCCTGTGTTCAGGCTCTGATGGCGGCTGCCTCCCTACCTTACACCCAGGGTATGGAGAAGGAGAGGGACCTGCTGACCACCCTGTTCAACAGCGGCCAGGCCCGAGCTCTGCAGTATGCCTTCTTCTCCCAGAGGGTGGTGGGGAAGTGGAGTCTGCCTAGTGGGGCGAGCTGGGACAACAGCGCTGCCAGAACCATCAGCAAAGCTGCTGTTATTGGTGAGAGGGGTAACCTCTATTTCACTGAAGTCTACTCTTAAATCCAGGGTTTCGAGACTAAAGGTTTGTTATGGATGAACACTTCTCCCTCTCTGTCCTTAGTTTGAAGATGTAATCAGGATACAGGTGTTTTATACAACAGCCTTCTTCTTTGTGTTCTCTGTTCGACTCCCTCCTCATTATTTTGCAATCAATCGCCACAAATTTTTCTCCACCTACTTGGCTATCATACTCTGCTTCCACCGGGCATTCCACTGATTTCAAACTCAGTCCTCCAGGAAGTTGAAAACATTAGCAACACTTGTGCAGTTCTTCGTGATATCTTTCAAAATATCCGGGTTTATAAATGATTACCTACTACATACTGAGCAGCTCATGTTATAGACAGAAGTGTGCTACATGGCAGACCAATCCAAACTCATCTCTCTGCATGTTCAGCCCATCCATTATCTCAGCCAATCATGGCTAGCGGAAAGGTTCCTGCCTTTTTCTGTGGCTAAACCAGCTATGCTCGTAATTGAAAACTTGTATTCGTGTTTACAGATGGCAGTCAAGTCTGTTATTAAGCCACATGAGGGTTCACATGTTCCAGAACGCATTTCTGCCAAAAATAGCATTTTGATATAAAAACACATGTTTTACATTGAAATTCCTCTCCTGTAAAGTACTGACATGTGACACATCCTGAAACAAGTCAGTAATGTGTTGTATTGGAGAGTGGTACTCAGTAATGTGTTATATTGGAGAGTGGTACTCAGTAACGTGTTGTATTGGAGAGTGGTACTCAGTAATGTGTTGTATTGGAGAGTGGTACTCGGTAATGTGTTGTATTGGAGAGTGGTACTCAGTAATGTGTTGTATTGGAGAGTGGTACTCAGTAATGTGTTGTATTGGAGAGTGGTACTCAGTAATGTGTTGTATTGGAGAGTGGTACTCAGTAATGGGTTGTATTGAGAGTGGTACTCAGTAATGTATTGTATTGAGAGTGGTACTCAGTAATGTATTGTATTGAGAGTGGTACTCAGTAATGTGTTGTATTGGAGAGTGGTACTCAGTAATGTGTTGTATTGGAGAGTGGTACTCAGTAATGTGTTGTATTGGAGAGAGGTACTCAGTAATGTGTTGTATTGGAGAGTGGTACTCAGTAATGTGTTGTATTGGAGAGTGGTACTCAGTAATGTGTTGTATTGGAGAGTGGTACTCAGTAATGTATTGTATTGAGAGTGGTACTCAGTAATGTGTTGTGTTGGAGAGTGGTACTCAGTAATGTGTTGTGTTGGAGAGTGGTACTCAGTAATGTGTTGTATTGGAGAGTGGTACTCAGTAATGTGTTGTATTGGAGAGTGGTACTCAGTAATGTGTTGTATTGGAGAGTGGTACTCAGTATGTGTTGTATGTGTTGTATTGGAGAGTGGTACTCAGTAATGTGTTGTATTGGAGAGTGGTACTCAGTAATGTGTTGTATTGGAGAGTGGTACTCAGTAATGTGTTGTATTGAGAGTGGTACTCAGTAATGTGTTGTATTGGAGAGTGGTACTCAGTAATGTGTTGTATTGGAGAGTGGTACTCAGTAATGTGTTGTATTGGAGAGTGGTACTCAGTAATGTGTTGTATTGAGAGTGGTACTCAGTAATGTGTTGTATTGGAGAGTGGTACTCAGTAATGTGTTGTATTGGAGAGTGGTACTCAGTAATGTGTTGTATTGGAGAGTGGTACTCAGTAATGTGTTGTATTGGAGAGTGGTACTCAGTAATGTGTTGTATTGGAGAGTGGTACTCAGTAATGTGTTGTATTGGAGAGTGGTTGTATTGTTGTAGAGTGGTACTCAGTAATGTGTTGTATTGGAGAGTGGTACTCAGTAATGTGTTGTATTGGAGAGTGGTACTCAGTAATGTGTTGTATTGGAGAGTGGTACTCAGTAATGTGTTGTATTGGAGAGTGGTACTCAGTAATGTGTTGTATTGGAGAGTGGTACTCAGTAATGTGTTGTATTGGAGAGTGGTACTCAGTAATGTGTTGTGTTGGAGAGTGGTACTCAGTAATGTGTTGTATTGAGAGTGGTACTCAGTAATATGTTGTATTGGAGAGTGGTACTCAGTAATGTGTTGTATTGAGAGTGGTACTCAGTAATGTGTTGTATTGGAGAGTGGTACTCAGTAATGTGTTGTATTGGAGAGTGGTACTCAGTAATGTGTTGTATTGGAGAGTGGTACTCAGTAATGTGTTGTATTGGAGAGTGGTACTCAGTAATGTGTTGTATTGAGAGTGGTACTCAGTAATGTGTTGTGTTGGAGAGTGGTACTCAGTAATGTGTTGTATTGGAGAGTGGTACTCAGTAATGTGTTGTAGTGGAGAGTGGTACTCAGTAATGTGTTGTATTGGAGAGAGGTACTCAGTAATGTATTGTAGTGAGAGTGGTACTCAGTAATGTGTTGTATTGAGAGTGGTACTCAGTAATGTGTTGTATTGGAGAGTGGTACTCAGTAATGTGTTGTATTGGAGAGTGGTACTCAGTAATGTGTTGTATTGGAGAGTGGTACTCAGTAATGTGTTGTATTGAGAGTGGTACTCAGTAATGTGTTGTATTGGAGAGTGGTACTCAGTAATGTGTTGTATTGGAGAGTGGTACTCAGTAATGTGTTGTATTGGAGAGTGGTACTCAGTAATGTGTTGTGTTGGAGAGTGGTACTCAGTAATGTGTTGTGTTGGAGAGTGGTACTCAGTAATGTGTTGTATTGAGAGTGGTACTCAGTAATGTGTTGTATTGGAGAGTGGTACTCAGTAATGTGTTGTATTGAGAGTGGTACTCAGTAATGTGTTGTATTGGAGAGTGGTACTCAGTAATGTGTTGTATTGGAGAGTGGTACTCAGTAATGTGTTGTATTGGAGAGTGGTACTCAGTAATGTGTTGTATTGGAGAGTGGTACTCAGTAATGTGTTGTATTGGAGAGTGGTACTCAGTAATGTGTTGTATTGGAGAGTGGTACTCAGTAATGTGTTGTGTTGGAGAGTGGTACTCAGTAATGTGTTGTATTGGAGAGTGGTACTCAGTAATGTGTTGTATTGTATATGTCCTTGTTGTTGATCCTTCCTCAGTTTTCTATCACAGCCATTAAACTCTGTCATTAGGTTAGTATTGTGGAGTAACTATCATGTTGTTGATCCATCCTCAGTTTCCTCCCATCACAGTCATTAAACTCTGTCATTAGGTTGGTATTGTGGAGTAACTATCATGTTGTTGATCCATCCTCAGTTTCCTCCCATCACAGCCATTAAACTCTGTCATTAGGTTGGTATTGTGGAGTAACTACCATGTTGTTCATCCATCCTCAGTTTCCTCCCATCACAGCCATTAAACTCTGTCATTAGGTTGGTATTGTGGAGTAACTATCATGTTGTTGATCCATCCTCAGTTTCCTCCCATCACAGTCATTAAACTCTGTCATTAGGTCGGTATTGTGGAGTAACTACCATGTTGTTCATCCATCCAGTTTCCTCCCATCACAGCCATTAAACTCTGTCATTAGGTTGGTATTGTGGAGTAACTATCATGTTGTTGATCCATCCTCAGTTTCCTCCCATCACAGTCATTAAACTCTGTCATTAGGTTGGTATTGTGGAGTAACTATCATGTTGTTGATCCATCCTCAGTTTCCTCCCATCACAGCCATTAAACTCTGTCATTAGGTTGGTATTGTGGAGTAACTACCATGTTGTTCATCCATCCTCAGTTTCCTCCCATCACAGCCATTAAACTCTGTCATTAGGTTGGTATTGTGGAGTAACTATCATGTTGTTGATCCATCCTCAGTTTCCTCCCATCACAGTCATTAAACTCTGTCATTAGGTTGGTATTGTGGAGTAACTACCATGTTGTTCATCCATCCTCAGTTTCCTCCCATCACAGCCATTAAACTCTGTCATTAGGTTGGTATTGTGGAGTAACTATCATGTTGTTAATCCATCCTCAGTTTCCTCCCATCACAGCCATTAAACTCTGTCATTAGGTTGGTATTGTGGAGTAACTACCATGTTGTTCATCCATCCTCAGTTTCCTCCCATCACAGCCATTAAACTCTGTAACTGTTTTAAAGTCACCATTGGCCTCATGGTGAAAATCCCTGAGTGGTTTCATTCCTCTCCTTCAACTGAGTTAGGAAGGACGCCTGTGTCTTTGTAGTGACTGGGTGTATTGATACACCATCCGAAATGTAATTAAAGCTGCACCATGCTCAAAGGGATATTCAAGGTCTGCCTTTCATTTTGTACCCATCTACCAATAGGTGCCCTTCTTTGTGAGTCATTGGAAAACCTCCCTGGTCTTTGTGGTTGAATCTGTGTTTGAAATTCCCTGCTGGACTGAGGGACCTTAAAGATAATTATATGTGTGGGGTACAGAGATGAGGTAGTCATTCAGAAATCATGTTAAACACTGTTATTACACACACAGTGAGTCCACTCATTATGTGCTCCTGAACTTGCCAAAACAAAGGGGTTGAATACTTACCTATTGACTCAAGACATTTCGGCTTAATTTGTTTGATTTCTTTGTAAACATTTCTAAAAACATAATTCCATCTTGACATTATGGGGTGTTGTGTGTAGGACAGTGATGACAAATCTCAATTTAAATCCAATTTAAATCCATTTTAAATTCAGACAAAATGTGGAAAACCTCAAGGGGCGTGAATACTTTGAAGGCTCTGTAAGTCCTCGTGTCCTCGGTGTTGTTTGTCTCCAGGTCTGGGTACCATGGGGCGTGGCATCGTTGTGGCACTGGCTCTGACGGGCATCTCTGTGGTTGCCGTGGAGACCCAAGAGAAGCAGCTGGCAGAGGCCAGTCAGGCGGTTCCGGCGATGCTGCAGAGAGAGGCGGGGCGGCGAGGCTTGGCCACACCCCCAGGGGTTATCTCCTTCAGCTCTAACTTGCAGGACGTTCGTGAGGTACAACTAGTTTTGTTTCTGCATTTTATAATGTTATGTAATTATCATGTATTGTAATTATCGTGTATTATAATTATCGTCTATTGTAATTATCGTGTATTGTAATTATACTATATATCGTGTATTTTAATTATATTGTGTATTGTAATTATATCATGTATTTTAAGGTACTAAAATAGTATATTGTGTTATCCTAGATGCATGTACTGTCTGTATATGTTAAATCGAACTCAATCAATCAGTCCATCTCATCTGTCTGTGTGTTTCAGTCCATCTCATCTGTCAATCAATCATCAATCAATCATTCAGGTGGAGTTGGTGATCGAGGCGGTGTTTGAGGACATGTCCCTGAAGCTGCAGGTGTTTAGGCATCTGACCTCTGTGTGTAGACCTGGGACCCTGCTCTGCTCCAACACCTCTGGCTTGGACATCGACCAGCTCGCTGCCGTCACCCAGAGCCCTGGCCTGGTGGTGGGGATGCACTTCTTTGCTCCGGCCCACGTCATGAAGCTGCTGGAGGTGGTGTATGGTCCGCGGTCATCTCCGGAGGCGGTCGCCACGGCAATGCAGCTGGGCAAGAGGATGGGGAAAGTCAGCGTCGCCGTGGGCAACTGTCCGGGGTTTGTGGGTAACCGGATGTTGAAGCCGTACCTGGAACAGGCCAACTTCCTGTTGGAGGAAGGAGCCACGCCCCAGCAGGTGGACGAGGCGCTGGAGGAGTTTGGCTTCCCCATGGGCGTGTTCCGGATGTCTGACCTATCAGGGCTGGATGTGGGCTGGAGGATCAGGAAGGAGGCGGGGCTTACAGGGCCAGGGGTGGAGTCAACCAGGACACGCCAGGGCCGACGGTACAGCCCGCTACCTGACCAGGTGTGCGAGGCAGGCCGGCTGGGCCAGAAGACGGGGAGGGGATGGTACCAGTATGACGGGCCTGGAGGCAGGGTGGCGCGGTCCGACCCCTGGGTGCACATCTTCCTGGAGGCTTACAGGTAAAGCTGTAATGATTTTAAATCTGTGTAACTGCTGATGTTAAAAAGGCTTTATAAAATAAATATGACTGACGAATTGACGGATGGCTTTATATTTACATGTTAGTCATTTAACAGACGCTGTTCTCCTGAGAGACTTACAGGAGCTATTAGGGTTAAGTGCCTTGCTCAAGGGCACATCAACATATTTTTTTCACCTAGTCAGCTCAGGGATTCGAATCGGCGACCTTTCGGGTACTGGCCGAACAATCTTAATTGCTAGGCTACCTGCCGGGTTGGTTGGTATGGATGGGTGGGTGGTATGGATGGATGGGTGGTTGGTATGGGTGGTTGGGTGGATGGATGGGTGGTTGGTTGGTATGGATGGGTGGTTGGTTGGTATGGATGGTTGGTATGGATGGATGGGTGGTTGGTATGGTTGGTTGGTATGGATGGTTGGTTGGTATGGATGGGTGGTTGGTTGGTATGGATGGATGGATGGGTGGTTGGTTGGTATGGATGGGTGGTTGGTATGGATGGATGGATGGATGGATGGATGGATGGATGGATGGATGGATGGATGGATGGGTGGGTGGGTGGTTGGTATGGATGGGTGGTTGGTTGGTTGGTATGGATGGGTGGTTGGTATGGATGGGTGGGTGGTTGGTATGGATGGATGGGTGGTTGGTATGGATGGATGGATGGATGGGTGGTTGGTTGGTATGGATGGGTGGTTGGTTGGTTGGTATGGATGGATGGGTGGTTGGTTGGTATGGATGGGTGGTTGGTATGGATGGATGGATGGATGGATGGATG